>NW_023330525.1:0-87017 GCF_011100685.1 Canis lupus familiaris
AATTTATCAATTTCTTTCTTTTTCTTTTTCTTTCTTTCTTTCTTTCTTTCTTTTCTTTTTCTTCTTCTTTCTTTCCTTTTCCTTCTTTTCTTTCTTCTTCTCGTTCCTTTTTTGGTATTTATCTATCTCTAGCTGTTTCAGCACAGATTTGCTGAAAAGACTTTTCTTTCTCTGCTCCCTTTTATTCTTTTTCCTGTCTTACTGAAGTGGCTGGAACCGCATAAGAATGTCACACAGAACAGTGAAAAGTGGAGGCCTTGTCCTGTCACTGATCTCAGAGGGAAAGTGTCTACTGCTCTTCTGTCAATGTGATGTTAGCTATGGTGTTTTTGTACACGACTTTAATCAGTTTGAAAAAGTTCCCTTCTGTTTTTAATTTGCTGGGGATGGATGCTGCTTTTTCTGCATTGAGATGACATGTGCGTTTTCCTTTCTGCTATTAATATGGTGGATTATACTAGTTGTTAATTTAATTTGATTATTAAAAAAGATTTTGTTTACTTATTCATGAAAGACACACACACACAGAGGCAGAGGCATAGGCAGAGGGAGAAGCAGGCTTCCTGCAGGGACCCCGATGCAGGACTCGATCCTGGGACCCTGGGATCATGACCTGAGCTGAAGGCAGATGCTCAACCACTGAGCTACCCAGGTGTCCCCAATAGTTTAATTTTAAACCAACCTTGCATTGAACCTCAGTTGGTTGTGATTTATCTTTTTAAATATTGTTAGCTTCAATTTATTAACACTATGTTGAGAATGTTTACACCCATGCTTGTGAAAATATTATATTTATTTATTTATTTTATTTTATTTATTTTGGGGGAATGTCTTTGGTTTTGGTAGCAGAGACTTCGGCCACTTATGGGCAGGCCCTCGTCCACTTCTCTGCACAGTTTGTCTAGAATTGGTTTGATTTTTTTCTTTTTTTTTCTTGATTTTATTTATTTATTTGAGTGAGTGAGAGAGAGCGAGAGCGAGTGCACGCATGAGTGGGGGGAGGGGCAGAGGCAGAAGGAGAAGCGGACTCCCCGCTGAGCAGGGAGCCCAACATGAGGGTTGAATCCAGGACCCTGAGATCATGACCTGAGCTGACGGCAGTTGCATCACCGACTGAGGTACCCAGGTGCCCCATTTTATTTCTTAAATATTGGTGGATTCCCCCAGTGGAGCTCCCTGGGCCTGGAATTTTATCTGTCCCTTGGTTTTTACTACAAATTCAATTTTGTTAACAGACATAAGGCTGTTTGTCTTCTTTTCTTGAGTGAGCTTCGGTAGTTTGTCATCCAAGGACCTTGCCCACTTTGTCTTAGTTGTCAGAATTATTGGCATGCGTCTGTCCACAATAGTCCCTTATTATGCTCTTAATATCTATATCACCTGAAGGGCTGCCACTTCTCACTCCTGCTGTTCGTGACTTTTTTGTTCTCTTGGTTTTCCTGGTCAATCTAGCCAAAGACTTATTCATTACATCAATTTTCTGAAGGAACCAGCTTTCTGTTTCATTGATTTTGCTGTTGTTTTGCTTTTTTTTTTTTCATGGATTTCCATTCTCATCGTATGATTTTTTTTTCCTTCTCGTACTATGTTGATTTTATTTTTTCCCCCAGTTTCCTAAGATGGAAGATGGAAGTTGGAATTGTTGGTTTTAAACAAACTTTTCTAGGGTAGGTGCTAAGTGATATGTTTTCCCTCCAGACGCTGCTCCAGCGGCAGCCTGCACGTGTTGATACAGTGCATTTCATTGTCACTCAGTTCAAAACCCTTTCTAATTTCTTCTTAAAGTTTCTTCTTTGTTCAATGTCTTATTTGGAAACATTTTATTTAGTTACTAAACATTCACAGATTTTCGAGACATGTTTCTAGTATTGATTTACAACCTAATTTCATTTCGTGATTGGAGAACATATCTTTATGACTAAAATCCTTCACAATTTGTTAAGATTTGTTTCATGGCCCGGACTATGGATTATCTTGACAAATATTCCATTTGCACTTGGAAAGAATGTATGTTCTGCTGCTGCCAAGTATCATGTTCTTCTGGAATGTCCCTCAGGTCAGGTCCTCGGTGTTGTAACTGATGGGCTGTCTACATCCGCCATCAATTTACTGAGAGGGATGTTGAAATCCGTGACTCTACTGTTTCTACCTCCTTGTCTTTATCATGTTTGCTTCATGTATCCTGAAGCTCTGTTAGGTACATAAGCACTTAGGACTTTTGTCATGTCCTCTTGATGATCGGACATCTATTTCTTCACGACATAGTTCTGTTCTCCCCTCTAACAGTCTGGGTCTGAAATCAACCTTGTCAGACATTAACGTGCGACTACTTGCTTTCGATTAGTATGGAATATCTTTTTGCATCCTTTACATTTAACTTATTTGTCTTTGCATTTCAAGTCACTTTCTCGGGGCGCCTGGGTGGCTCAGTAGGTTGGGTGTCTGCCTTTGGCTTGGGCCATGGTCTTGGAGTCCTGAGATAGAGTCCCGAGTCAGGCTCCCTGCTCAGCTTCTCCTTCTACCTCCGCTGCTCTGCCTGCTTGTCCTCTCACTCTCTCTCTCAAATAAATAAATAAAACCTTAAAAGAAATAAAGTCATTTTTCTGGTGGCTATTATGTGCTGGGGCTGTGGTTTTTCATTGGATCTGACAATCTCTAACTTTTAAGTGGGTTTTGGACCATTTATACTGAGTGTGATTATGGACATGGTTGAGTCTAATTCTATCCACTTGCTACTTGTTTTCTACTGTCCCGTTTGTTTGTTCTCTTTTTCTTGTTTCTCTACTTTCTCTTGGATTCATTGACCATTTCTTTTTATAATTCCATATCATTTATGTTGCTACATTATTGGCTATTTTTTATTGTGATACTTTAGTGGTTTATTTAGTTTTTTAGAGTTTATGATATAAATCTTTAATTGACCTGCCTTTGAGCAAGATCGTGCCCCTTCCCATATAGTAAATGCAACTTACACTATGCTCCTACTTCTTCCTTTCTGTTCTTTGTGCTATTATTGTAACGTATTTTACTTTTACATATGTTATACATTCCACAATATAGTTTTGTCATTATTGCTCTAAACATTCAGCTATCTTTTATAAAGGTTAATTCATTTTTAAGTCTTCATAATTTCCCATCTACTTATCATTTCTGATGCTCTGCATTCCTTTACGTTGGTCCAGATTTCCATCTGGTGTAATTTTTCTTCTGTTTGCTGGAGGTAAGTTCTTCTGGCTATAGTATGGATGGAAAATATTTTATTTTACTTTCATTTTTTGAAAGATATTCTTTTTGGGTAAAGAATTCTAGGTTTACAGTTATTTTTCTTCAAATGGTAAAGAAATTTCTTCATTGTCTTCAACAGAAGTCTTCATGAGAAGTTAGCACTCGCCCTTACCTTCATCCTTCTCCGTGTAGTTGTCTTATTTCTCTGCTGCTTTTAAGATTTTCTCTTTGTTCGTGGTTTTGGGCAAAATGGTACGACATGTAGTTTTTGTCATGATTCTTGTGATTGGGGTTCAATGAGCCCCTTTAATATATGGGATTATACTTTTGTAATATAAGTTTTAGGAAAGTGGGTCTGGATGACTATGGGAGGACTGGGTTTGGGAAGGCTGCTCTGGATAGTTCTGGAGGGACTTTGAGAAGGTTGGCTCTGGGTGGCTGTCTCAGATGGCGCCATGGCTGAGAGCAGGGAAGTCACAGGTGCTTTAGGGCAGCCTATCACTCTCAGACTCTGTCTTGTCCAGATTCCCCTTCCTAGTGTGGGTTTCTCTAACTCCCCAGGCCAATATGGGACCCTCACATAGGTTTCCTTTGCACTGGGAAGTTGTCCCTCTAGTGTTTTCTATTGTTTAATTATGTTTAGTACTTCTTCAGTTTGGGTCTTTCTGTGGATCCTAAGGCTCCATGAGCGCCTCTGACATTCTGTGTGGCTCAAAGTCGCTACTCAAGGATTGCTGAATTAGTGAGAGAAGGACCAGGTGAATGAGCTGTGTGCTGCTGTTCCTCACCATTCAAGTCTTCAGTTTATCATTTCGTCCATAGCTTCAGGTCCTACTAACCCCAAGTCTCTGACCACTTGGAAACTCTGTTCCAGGAGGTTTTGAGGAAAGCGAGGTGCCAGACTTTCTGGGGAATGTCTGGGAGGAGGGACCTGGGGATTGAGGTGTTCAATAGCTGTTCACACACCACTAGGGGTTTCATGATGTGCTGCCACCAGCTCCATACTCCTGGTGTCCCATCTACAAAGTGCTGCCTCTCTAACCACACCATGAAAACCGAGCATTTGGTTGTGGGGGTGTAGCAGATTAGAACACTAATTATAGTGCTCTCTGGGGGAGCCTGGAGCACTGGAGTCATGGTTACGATTCTGGTCTATGTGGGATTTACTTGAGTTCTTTTTTTTCCTTTTATTTCTACACTTGGTGTGACAATAGATTTACATAATGAATATGTGTCAAGGGTTTCAAGTCATAGCTTTCCTAGGCTTCCTTCATTTCTTGAAAGAAGACAGATTTTTGATGTTTTTTGAATTTTGCAACAATGTGGGCTGGTCTACATGGACAATTGGCATGTTGTGAGGATTGAAGCTCATTCACGTATCACGTATGGCATCTGGAAGCCCTGAAACAACACCCGGGGCTGATGGTGTTGGAGTCCCTTAACGATCTGAATTGTCATGCTGTTCATTTGCTTGAAAACTTGTCTTTGAGAGTCATTATAGCACAAAAGATGCAGAGGGAGAATTAGGGTGAAAGACGTGAGTTTGAACCAAAGATCTGCTACATAAAAATAATACAGCGAGGCCTCCAGCCTGGACATAGTAGAGTAGACCTGCTTCTCCATATTCCTCTTTGCCCTGGAAATAAAGCAAGAGGCAGCGAGAGGAAGGAGGAGGGTAGGCTACCGTGGGACCCGAGGGATGAACAGCAATTCAGTGGGGGGGATCTTACACTCCCCGACCCAACAGAGGGAGGTGGTCCAGGCCCTGAGGCTGGCAACAGGGGACAAGGGAGTCTTTCCATCAAAGCAGTGGAAAGAAACATCCACGGGAGGGACTGACCAGGGACCCCATTCAGTGACGAGTGGCTGGTGGGGAGGTCGTCCCTTTCCTGCTAGATCCTAGACTCCTTGCCCACCCTAGACACGACCAGCTGGCTGGCTCTGGTAGAAAGAGTCCTGCCCCGGGTCACATGTTGTCATGGTGGGATTGAGGTTCTTTCCTTGGCTCGACGACACTGGGGAGTGTGTCTTGCTCTGCAAACTGTAGGCTGTGGTAAGCCTTAGGTAGCTACTGTAACCAGGACAGTGTGGTATCGGGGGATGATAGACACAGACTGATGAACAAAACAGAGAATCTGGCCATGGACCCACACAAAGGAGCCCAACCGACTTTCAACAAACATGCAAGAGCGCTTAAGTGGAGGAAGGCAGGTCTAACAACAAGTTGTGCTGGAGCCGTTGGACATCCACAGGCACACTCAGAAAATGAACCTGACCTACACTTTACACCTTGAAATGAACTCTAAGTAGGTCCTGCACTTAAGTGTAAAGAGTGAAACCACAACTTTTGGGGAAAAAGGGAAGCTCTTCAGGGTCTAGGGCCAGAGTTCTTAGGCTTGACACCAAAAGCACCATCCATAAAAGGAAGATGGATAAATTGGACCTCAGCGGAATCAAAAACTCAAACTCGTGCTCTGTGCAGGACCACGTGACCAGGATGAAAAGATTACAGGCTGGGAGAAAAAATTTGCAAACCATATGTTCCAAAGAGAACTAGTATCTAGAATAGATAAAACCTTACAAGTTAACAGTAATGCGCGATCCAATCACAAAATGGGCAGAGACGGCAGTCAGTCTCTTGACAAGGAGGTAGGGATGGCAGCGAAGCACAGGAGGTGATGCCCAGCAACACAGCCATCAGGGACGCGTTATGGAAACCACAGTGGGACATCACTGCACACCGCTCAGAACGGTAACAAGTGACCTCTCCATTGGTTGGACATGGGCCCCTGCACTCGCAGGGCAGGTGAGATCCAAGACACAGGAGGCCCCTCCTGGCTGGTGGGTGGCAGGTTGAATAAGCAAAGGAACGTACTTGCCAGGCTGGTCGTGAGTGGCTGCGTGACCAGTGGTCTCCGTCCCTGCCCGCTGGAATCTTGCGAGTTAAGGAGTGAACCTGACGAGTTCCGTCACACGCGCCATCCAGGTGGCCCAGCTACACGCGCCGTCTGGCAGCTGCACCCCATGGAAGCAGCGGGCAGAGCTGCGACCCGAGGGCGGGAGGGGATGGGCAGCCCCTGGCAGCTGATGGCCTCATGGGTCCAGCGGCCGTCACCCCTCTCAGCTCCTCCTGCAGCCACCAAACGCCGGGGGAACCTGGATCTCTCCTCCACGGCTGGCCGTGGTTAGATGGCACAGGCGCTGGGAGACCAGTCTGCTGGCTTCTTCAAAACTAAACGTACCGGGGACCCCTGGGTGGCTCCGCGGTTAAGCACCGCCTGCGGCCCATGGCGTGACCCCGGGGTCCCGGGATTGAGTCCTGCGTCGGGCTCCCTGCATGGAGCCTGCTTCTCCCTGTGCCTGGGTCTCTGCCTCTCCCTCTCTCTCCCTCTCTCTCTCTCTCTCTCTCTCTGTCTCTCATGAAAAAATAAAATCTTTTTTTTTTTAAACTAAACGTGCAGCTACCGTGTGACCTAGAAACTGCACCTCTGGGCATGCATCCCAGAGAAATGGAATTATTTTCCCTGGAAACCTGTCCATGAATAGTCAAAGCAGTTTTATTGGTAAGAGCCCCTGACCTGGGAGCCGCCCGGGTGCCCTGCAGTGGGCAGTGGTCCCGCGGGCTGGGCCCATCCCCCGGGAGCAGCTCTCAGCCCCTAAAGTGAACGAGTTATTGCTACACACGACGTGGCGATGTTCCCGAGGCTCACGCTGTCGCCGGGTCACTGTGGGGTTCCATCTGTAGCACATTCGTGAAGTGACAAAAGCTTGGAAATGGGGAGCAGAATTTTGGTGCCCGCAGTCAGGGCCGGGGGGCCGGGAGGGGGTGGGACCTGCTGGGATGGACGGTCTGGTCCTGCCCGTGGGGGGCACCGCAGGAACCCACGGAATCGCACAGAACAGGATCGCCCAGAACTAACCCCCCACGCAGCAGAAGCGGCAAACCTGGGGCCCCTGGTGTCCGGGCCCTTCCTGGTGGCGGCTCGTGCGGGCTCCGGGCACCTGCCACCGGGTGGGGGCCTGGGCCCTGTGGGCTCCTGCAGCTGTGGCCGAAGCTCCAGATTTCCCCACGACGACCTCGGCTGGGGAACAGGTGACGAGCCCCGCGGGGCTTCTCTCTTTCCGTGAAGAGTCTAGAGGAAGGTGAGCCCCGGCCGGCGGGGGCCGAGCTGGGGGCCGAGCCGCGCTCCTCTGCACCCCACACGCCCGTCTCATGCCATCCTGGCCACTCCTGGCTTCCCCCGTGACAGACACTGAGGCCTCAGTTTACCCAGCCTCTGGGGTCGGGGTGAGGTGTCAAGTGCGGTTCCCACGGGAGGTTAGCGGGGGACACAGGTGCTGCCCCAGGGAGCTCTCAGGTCAGCACGGAAATCGGTCCCGTTTCCCCGATGACGAGGCCCGCTTCTTCCCTGGAAGCTTCTGGGGCCCAGAGGCCGGGGGGGAGCAGAGGGGAGCCCGGGCCCCTGAGGCCTGCAAACAGCGGCCCGGGGCCAGAACGAGCGAGGAGGGGCCAGGCTGGCGGCCCACGGGAGAGGCTCGGCCGTTGCTGCACCTGCCGCCAGCGTCCCCCGCTGCCCGGGGGAGCCAGGCCTTCGCCTGCCCGGTCGCCCCCTTCCGCCTCTGCGCACTGGCTTCGGCCGCCTCGGTGGCGTCCTTTACGGGGTCCTACTCCCCCGCTCCCGGAGGGCGCCCGTCTCTGCAGCTCCCACCCCACTGTCCTCTGCCGGGTTCTCCACTGGGTGACCCAAGGGACGTGGGGCGGCGGTCCTGCCAAGTCCTTGGCCACACCAAGCACGCTGGCTTCTTGGAACTGGCGTCCAGACCCCAGCTCAGCCTGTGCCCCTGACCCCACAGCCTCATCTGGGGCCAGCGCAGAGCTCCGGGGCCTGGGGAACGCATCCAATGGTGGTCCTGGGACCCGGCACACTTCTGCTCACCGAGTGGGAAAGGTTCTGGGCCAATTCCAGCAGTGGTGTGTGTGTGTGTGTGTGTGTGTGTGTGTGTGTGTTGGGGGGGTTGCCCTCCACCCAAGAACTCTCCACGACACCAGCCGGATGTCCTACAATTCACCTGGATTTTGACAGTATTTGGAAACAACATTGATCTCACGGGTAAGTGCCCAGACCTGGAAGATCGTCCTGTGTCCCATCCCCCATCTGGCCCCCGACTACCCACCCCAACACCCCAACACCCACCCTGCGTCCCAACCCCAGGCTCTCACCAGTGCTTCTGACCAACCAGCTGCAGATTGGAGGCTCTGGGGACCCCCTCCTTGGGGCCAGGTAATTTGCTGCAGCAGCTCACAGAAACGAGAGACACGGGCGTTTACCAGCTTGTTGAAGGATGTGATAACTTTATCATGTACACAGGTGCACAGCCAGAAGGGAGAGCTGCCGGGGGTGGGGGGGCATTGTCTTCCCAGGCCCCCAGGGCCCATGGTCCCCACATCACCTGCTCACCAGCCCGGGAGCTCCCCAGACCCCGTCCTTGTGGGGGTTTCTGGGGCTTCATCCCAAGGACGGGATTGATGAAATCACCAGTCATGGCTGTGGGTTCACCCTGCGGCCCCGCCCCTCCCGAGGGCAGAGGCTGGGGGTGGGGCTGGGGCTGGGGGGTCCCACCTGTAAGCACGTGGTCGGCCCCCTGGCAACCAGCCCCCCATCAGGTGTTTTCCTGACCTCACCTCCTCAGCATAACAGGAGACACCTGAGCCCCCGCCTTAGGGAATCCGGGGGGGCTCGGGGGCTCCGTGCTGGGAATGCGCCGAGACCAAGTCTGTCCTCACCAGGAATCTCAGGAACTTATGTCACTTTATGGTTTTTGAAAACCCTTCATTCTCTTTGACCTTGGTTCTCTCTTTCCCCAGAGATTCCTGATGTGCTCACTGGTCTCACTGAAAACAAGTGGGTTTGAGGCTGAGGGGGACGAGAGTCTCAACAACCTGACACCAGACGCCCAGGGCCCTGGGGGTGATGAATAACCACGGAAGGACAGGACAAAATGTTCCCTACATCTGGTTTTTTGTCTGCCTTCAGGGCTTGGCTCCATGCTACCCTGCAGACCAGCCCGCCCCCCACCCAGGCCCAAACTGCTCCTCCCTGCGATATCACCTGTCACCGTGTCCCGGTGTGCCAGCGTGCTCTCTGCGTGAGGTCCGTGGCCCGGAGGGAGGGGGCCACCTGTGCTGTCCTCGCTTATGGCACTGGGCTCACCATGCCAAGGGCTGACACTCAAGTGTCTGTCGGGAAACACCAGAATCTTATTCCTGGATGTATATGACTTGTTGAGTGGATGAAGGAATGATGGACAGTGACACCCCCTGTGTCCAGGAGCCGCAGTGTCGTGCCGGGGACTGTCTGCCACCAGGGGCGTCTGAGACCGATGGGAGGGCGCCCGGCAAGCCCAGGCCTCACACTCGCTCCCGTCCTGGTGTGTGAGTCCCCACTTCCAGTGCAAGGGGAAGTCATCCGTGGGAGGGTCCTCTGGGGGGGCCAGGACTCCACACCCCCCACTCTCAGACTCAGGGGTGGAATCCACCGTGGAAACGGGAAACGTTGTCAGGAGCAGAGGGGACGGCAGCACAGGGACCCCCGTAGACACCCCCATCCCGGGAAGCGGGTCGATAAGGCCACCTTCAGAACCGCCCTGAGCTCCACCTGCCGTCTCGCAGACGTGCCCAGCCGGCCTTCAAGGGCGGCCCTGCGCAGCACACGGCACAAAATGCACGGGGCACGTGCTCTGCCCCTGGCGCCTTCCTAAGCACCTGTTGTCCTGATGGCAACCGCGTGGCCCATGTGACGGGACCCGGAGCCATGGGCGGGGAAGGACATTGCTGCACCAGCGCTGATGAGCGGCAGGAGGTGTGCACAGCTCGGGGCGTGGGGCTCAGATCTGAGCCTGAACCTCCAGCCCCGCGGACCCCAGCCGCGACCCTACTATCCATCCTGTCTGAAAGGATGGGCCGTGTGGCCAGAACCTCTCACTTTTTTCGAGAATATCATTCATTCATTCATCATCATTCATTTAAGAGAGACAGAGCTTGCACGGAGTTGGGCGGTGTGCAGAAGCAGCAGGAGACAGAGAATCCCAAGCAGACGCCCCACTGAATGTGGAGCCTGACCTGGGCCTTGGTCTCATGACCCAGAGATCTGAGGGGAAATTAAGAGTCTGAGGCTCAACCACCTGAGCCACCCAGGAGCCCCTGCTTTCACATATTTTAAGGAATAGATCCATATAAAGTATGTTTTCAGACCATAATGAAATTAAACTAGAAATAAAGAGCAGAAAGCTGAAAAATCTTCACGTATTTGCTAATTTAAACAACACATTAAAAAAAAAACCCTATAGATCAAAGAAGAAGTCTTGAGAGAAGATACATTTCTTATAATATCTTACCTGGTTTTGGTATTGGCATTGGTGTAGTGCTGGGAAGTGTGTCTGCTTCCTTTATGGGTGCTAAAGCTCTGGAAAATTCAACTTATCAAAATTTGTGAAATGCAGCTAATGCAGTTGGTGAAGGGGAATGTACGGCATGGAAATGCACATATGAGAAAACAAGGAGGATCTAAAGCTGGTCACCTGAACTTCCGCTATGGGAAATGGAGTAAGACGAACAATTTAGGGCTCGTGCAAGCGGGACGACAGAGTACATCATAACAATTAGGCCAGAAGTCAACAACATTGAAAACAGGTACACAATAAATAAAATCAACAAAATGAAAAACTAGGTCCTTGGAAAATCAGTAAAATTGAGCAATCTCTAGCCACAGATGTGGAAAAAATATTTGTAAATCACCTTCCTGGTAAAGGCCGTGCATCCAGAATATACAAAGAACTCTCACAACTCAATAATAAAGAGCAAGCAGCTCGATTAAAAAATAGACAATGGATCTGGTTGGCCGTTGCTCTAAAAGCAATACACAGACCTTGAGTGAGGATGCACGGATTCGGACATCACCTGTCACTATACGGGGCCACGGCATTGAGATGTGACCAGAGCTTGTCAGAACGACTGGAATGGGGGCACCTGGGTGGCTCAGTTGGTTGAGCATCTGCCTTTGGCTCAGGTCATGATCGCAGGGTCCTGGATCAAGTCCCTCATGGGGCTCCCAGCTCAGAGGGACTCTGCTTCTCCCTCTCCCTCTGCCCCTCATACTCTCTCTTGCTCGTGCATACTCTCTGTTTCAAATAAATAAAATCCTTTCTAAAAAAAGAATGACTAAAATGTGAAAATGGTTTTATACCAATTTCTGGCGAGGATGTGGAGCAGCAGGAGCTCTCATTCACTGCGGGTGGGAATGCGAAATGGCACAGCGCTTTGGAAGACCTTCAAAGTCTCGGATAACACTAAACAGCCTTACTGAATGATCCAGTAATTGTGCTTCTGGGTAGTTTTCAACAGATTTAAAAAATGATATCCGTACAAAAAGCTGCATATGAGGCACCCTTATTCACAGTCACCCCAGTGGGAAGCAATGACGCTGGGCTTCGGTAGGTGAATGGGTACACCAACTGGTCATTAGTATGGTGGGATGCCCCTCGGTGATGAAAAGGAGTGAGCGACCCTACCGGCATGGGTCTGAGCTGGATATTGAGAAGTGAGAGGCTACGTGGTGTTGATTCAATTGATAGGACATTCTGGAAGAGGCCAAAGTGTAGAAATATAGTGTTGGTAGACAGGTTGCTCTCAGTGGCTCGAGGATGTTCATGAGCTGGGAGGTTGGAATGCTCAAAGCACCAGGGAGCTTTAGGCAGCGACTCTTGGATGGTGGATACATGACCCTGGGTGTTTGGGAACACAGGACCTCACAGCACAGAGTGAACCTTCATGCACACAACTTAAAAAACTCACACGGGAGTTTGGGGATCCCAGGTGGAAAACAGACTGAGAAAGAGCCGTCACAAGTGTGTGAAGGAGCTTCATGAAAAGGGTGGGGGTGAGGCGCTGGCCCTCGTAACTTCAGAGATGAGCAGAGGCCATAGGCTAACGGTGGGAGGACCAGTTCACAGCACCGTCCTCCAGCCAAGGAGCTGCTTCTCGAGGTGGAAGAGGGGACAGCTCTGGAACTGCCGCGTGGACGGGGCACTGTGCAGCCAGGCGAGTGGATGTGGGCGGTGGGAGCAGACTACCCACTGTGACAGAGGGAGCTCACAGACGAGCAAGGGAGGAGGGAGCAGTGGACTGAGAGTATTGGGTGAAAGTCTCAGACATCAGTGTGAACTCGTGTTCAGCTAGTGTAGACTCAGATGGCGCATGCAGCAGTGGCTACTGATGTGTGTGTTCACGTGGGTTAGCACACACATGTTCTGTTTCCCTGGGAGCCGGGGGCCGTGAGGCCTCATCACGACCTGTGCTCAGCACTTGATACTCCCCTCCTCTGGGAAAGGGCCCCACGGCTGCTGGGAGGACCGGCTGGCTCTGGGCCCATCAGAGAACACAGGAGGTGAGCGTGGAGCACCTGGTGGCGCCAGGACAGGAGGTGTCTGAAGAAACATGAGGATGCCGCGGAGACAGAGGAGCCGCACGAAAGACGGGCCCGTGGCCAAAGCTGGGGCAGGTATGGCAGCACATGAAATAAAGTAGTAATTGGTTTATAACCCATAGAATAAAATAAATATGCATGAATGTGCTATAAATAAATGCAAGACTAGACAAATCTCTCACACAGAAGAATTCAAGGAGGTGGAACACGGCTCCCCCATCCCTCAAATGTGGGCTGTGCACAGCGCCTTCTCTCCGAAGCGCCCAGCATGCAAAGGGGAGAAACCTCGCAGACACGACCTCAGCCCCGTGATCCCGGTGGCCAGGAAAGGAGTCCTGCTGGTGGCACGTGCCCTGGCTCTGATGGCCAGGGGCGCTCTTCCTCTGTGGTCTTCCTCCTGAGAGCCCATAACCCCAGTGTAATCGCTGGAGAACATCAAACACTCCCAAGTTTTGCAGAAATTATGCAAACCACCTGACCAAGATTTCTCAGAACTGTAAAAATCATCCAAAACAAGAAAAAGTTTGAGAAATGGTTACAGCCAAGAAGAGTCTAGGGACATGTGGCAACTGAATGTCATATAGTGTCGGGGTGGGGGGGACGAGGGGACCTGGAGCAGAAAGGACAGGAATACAAAACTTTATCAACGTTAGTGATAATGATCTGTCGATATTGATTGATCAGCGGAACCATACTAAGATATGCTGTGGGCTCTAACTCTGGAAAAACTGTGTGGGGGTCCCCAAAGATGTTAACAATAGACCTGCCCTACGACCCAGCAATTGCACTGTTGGGGATTTACCCCAAAGATACAGATGCAATGAAACGCCGGGACACCTGCACCCCGATGTTTCTAGCAGCAATGTCCACAATAGCCAAACTGTGGAAGGAGCCTCGGTGCCCATCGAAAGATGATGGATAAAGAAGATGTGGTTTATCTATACAATGGAATATTCCTCAGCCATTAGGAACGACAAATACCCACCATTTGCTTCAACGTGGATGGACCTGGAGGGTATGATGCTGAGTGAAGTAAGTCAATCGGAGAAGGACAAACAGTGTATGTTCTCATTCATTTGGGGAATATAAATAATAGTGAAAGGGAATAGAAGGGAAGGGAGAAGAAATGTGTGGGAAATATCAGAAAGGGAGACAGAACATGAACACTCCTAACTCTGGGAAACGAACTAGGGGAGGTGGAAGGGGAGGAGGGCGGAGGGTGGGGGTGAATGGGTGACGGGCACTGAGGGGGCACTTGACGGGATGAGCACTGGGTGTTATTCTGTATGTTGGTAAATTGAACACCAAAAAAAATAAATTTATTATAAAAAAATAAAATAAAAAAGATGTGGGCTCTAATTTAATAATACACACCACATATAGGTCAATAAATAATATAATCGTTCTTGCATGTGGTGTAGGGTATGAGAATTGTGCCATGTTCACACTTTTCTGTAAATCTAACACTATTCTAGAATAAAAAGTTTGTTTAAAAATGATCTCCTTTTGTAATAAATGTCTCCAAAAATAGAAACCACTCAGATTATTAAATTAATCAAATCAGTCTTGTTTGTTATTCAATATTAGTAATCCATGTTTCACTGAATGGAGAGAAATGAATGTTTGTTTACAAAACCACAATACAGTTATAGATTGCTCCTTTAACTTCCTATTTTTAGTTAATAAATTGAAATCAAATCGCTTTTTGTAACCTCCAAAGGACTCAGTGATTACCTGATGAGGAGGAGATTTTAGGCTCTTGTTTTATAAATGAACAGATGAATCCCTAAGGATTATTTTGATTGGTGGGAATTAAGGTTTCAGCAGTTTAAAAAGGTTTAAAGGGGACCCAAATCAATAGGGGCTTTCTATTTGTGAATAGTTACAACCTCTTATTTATATTGTGTATGTGAGGAAACATTGTCTCCACTAAACACTCAGGGCATTTTGGCACCATTTCACATCTGGATAAAAGTATATTTATTATGATCTCTTGGGGAATGTTAATATCGCATTGCTTAATACCTCTGGGTCCCCTCTTTCTAAAGTATTTGGTATTTGAATTTAGTAAAACACAAAGTGGTTGATCGC
Source organism: Canis lupus familiaris (assembly GCF_011100685.1). Taxonomy (NCBI): domain Eukaryota; kingdom Metazoa; phylum Chordata; class Mammalia; order Carnivora; family Canidae; genus Canis; species Canis lupus. Next base: position 14,799 of record NW_023330525.1, read on the forward strand.
CTAGATGGTTTTTAATTCCTTCTATTTCTGTTAGGTTACTGAGTAATTCCAGATTCACCCCATCCTATCTGATAAATCAGTGCAAGTGACTTGGGTTTGTCTTATGAGTGGTTTTTTACAATAAACGTAAATAGAAAAGAAGGAAGAGCCGGAGCTAAAAAGCAAATTGATCCTTTAAAATATTGATTTTACACACATTTTACTTCCCATTTGAATACCAAGCATTCTGGCAATTTTTTTCCTTCTTGATTAGAAAATTAAAACCCGAAAGCTCAGCGCTCTGAAAACGAGTGTGTGCGGCACGGAGCTGCGACAACTCTGCGCCCGTGTCTCTGCGCACGGCTGTCTCCCTCTGCCAGCCACTTCTCACTCTGCTTGGTTTCCTGGGAGCACCCAGGGACTCTCCAACTCATGGACAGCAAGGTGGCTGCACTCTGTGGTCTTTAACCCTCTGCCTCTGTCCTACCTCGGTTTCCTCACACTTTCTTCTCTTTCCCCCTCAGTGGGAGGGTTTTCACCAAATCGATTGTGAAAGACAGGCTCTCGCTTGTCTGGTGACTCCTGGAAGATCACTTGTGTGATCAAGGTTCTCCTTGCTTTGTCCTGTTGTGTTCGGAAGTCCATCTGTCCTCAGGGGCAGGTTACCCAGTTTTCAAAATTGTAAATGGTTGACTTGGACTGTCCCACATATTTGAGAGCTCCAAGGTAATGTGAACCGCGCCCCCGATACGTGCTTGCTGTTCTAGGGGCTTGGCCTAAGCAAGCTCACTGGATCCTCACACAGCCCTAGACTCGGCATGGCTCTTGCAGACGTGGAAAGGGCACCCAGGTGTGCCCCCGTGGGGTCTGGACGCTTACATATGCCCAGCACTGTAGAAGCACTAATCATAGTGTATCTGCTTCCTCCACACATAAGATGCCAGCGGGTTAAACATGCTTCCAGCTGTCACGTATCAAAACAAACATATTTTTATGGCACATTAAAGGAATCATACACCATGATCAAATGAGATCTATTCCAGGGATGCGAGGATGGTTCAACTTCTGCAAATCAGTCATGTGATCTCAGTAGATGTAGAAAAGGCGTTTGACAAAATGCAATTCCAGTCATGATAAAAACTCAGTGAACGGGGTTGAGAGGGAACATTCCTCAACCTAGTAAAGACATAAGGACAAGCTCACAGTCAATATTATACTCAATGGTGAGAAGCTGAAAAGCTTTTCCTCTAAGATCAGGAAAGGACAAGGATGCCCACTCTTGCTGCTTCTGTTCAGCAGAGTACTGGCAGTCGTGGCCACCAGCAATCAGGCAAGAAAAGGCAATAAACAGCAATCCAAATTGGAAAGGAAGAAAGTAAAACTTCTCTCACTGAGCATCATGTCCCTAAGGTCCATTCCATGCTGTCAGAAAGGTATGGATTCTCTTCTTTTTAATGGCTGAACAATATTTAGTCCGATGTGGTGTATTACACTTTCAATCCATCATCCACCGAAAGACACTTGGCTTGTTTCCATACCTTGGCTACTGTAAATATGCTGCAATACACATGGATGGTGTCAATATCTCTTCAAGATAGTGATTTCAGGGGTGTCTGGATGGGCTCAGTGGTTGAGCGCCAGGACTCTTGATCTCAGCTTCAGGTCTTGATCTCAGGGTCATGAGTTCGAGCCCTGCATTAGGCTGCATGCTGCGCAGGGAGCCTGCTTAAATTGGATATATACACTCAGAAGTGGGATTGCTGCTCAAATGTATTTCTACTTCTGATTTTTTGAGAACCCTCTGTAGTGTTTCATATAGTGGTTGCACCAACTTAACAGTCCCACCAACTGTGCACGAGGGCTCCCTTCTCTCCCAGTCCTCACCGACATTTGTTCTCTGCTGTCCTTCTGACCCACAGCCTTTCTAACACAGGTGAGGGTGACATTCTCATCGTGACTTTGATTTGCATTTTCCCCTGATGACTAGTGATGTGGAGCATCTTTTCATGTACCTGTTAATTATTTGTAGGTCTTCTTTGGGAAAATGTCATTTTTTTAAAAAATCCACTTTTTTAATTGGATTATTATTAGTTTTTTGCTCTTGAGCTGTGTGAGTTCCTTATATATTATGAATACCAACCCCTTACCATGTTTGTGGTTCGCAAATGTTTTTCCTTTGCTGTATTTGCCTTTTCACTGTGTCCATGGTTTCTCTGCTGGGTGGAGCCCTTTAATTCGATGTCCTTCCACTTAGTGAATTTTGCTCTCATTGCTTGTGTTTTTAGTGTCATATGCAAACAATCATTGCCAAGACCAATGCCAAGGAACTTTCCCCTATATTTTTTTTTCGGAATTTTACAGGTTTAAGTGTTTTTATGTTTAAGTTAATCTGTTTCAAGTTAATTTGTGAGTGGCCCAGTTTCACCCTCCCACTGGGCAGGCTCCAGAGCCCTCCCCAGGCCGGGATGAACCACCGGCAGAAGGGGAAAAGAAAAGAGGGAGGAAAAGAAGAAAGAAGACAGGAAGAAAAGAAGAAGGAAGAAGAAAGGAGAGAAGAAGAAGAAGAAGGGAAGAAAAGAAGAAAGAAGAAGAAAGAAGAAAAAAGGGAGGAAGGAGGAGGAAAAGCTTCCCCTCCTCTGGTCCTTCTCTCTCCCTCTCTCCACCTCTCCCTCCCCACTCTCCTTCTCCTCCCCCTCCCCTGCTCCTCTACTTGGCTGTTCCTACAGAGCCCTTAGGACTGCATTCTCCCCCGGATGGCAGCATCTCACCACTAGGAAATTATCCTGGGGAGTACCCTGCGAGACTGGAGGAACTCGATGGGTGAGGATGTTCACTGCAGCATGTCTGCAGTCGGAAAGCATGAGCTCTCAAGAGAAGGCTGATTAAATCATGAAAATGCCAAAAACAAGCCAAAGTCCTGTGATCCTTAGGGTGAGGACGGTGGGCCGTGTTCACGGTGAGAACACCAGGCGACAGCCCACTGATGGGTCGGGAATCTGTGTTTCCTGCGTGTGTTTGAGTCTACAAGAGGGGCTGCCCCAGAGTCGGGACTGATCCCCGGTGGGCGGGGGGCGGCGGCCTTCTGAGGTTCTCCAGGGAACACAGGTTGCTTTTGTGAAAACGAACAGGTTCGGTGGGGGCAGAAGGGCTTTCTGGGAACACAATCACCACAGGCCTGTGCTGGTGGAAGGCAGAGCTTGACGGGCGAGGAGAGAGGGCCTTGTGGGGTCGGAGGTGGGCATCGGGCCGGGCAGGGAAACAAGAAGGCCTCTGGTTCGGCATCGGGACACGAATGGCGCTTGAGGAGCAAAGGCATCTGGGCGGTGGCACCGGGACGTGGGCAGGACAAGCCACCGCGTCCAAGTCTCCAAGTAAATGAACCACGTGTGCCGTGTGGTCCCCAGGTGCAGGAAGCTGCCGCCACAGAACACCCGCCTACAGCCAGAACCCCCCGACGGTGCCGGTGCCCCAGGGCTTCCAGCCCCCCCTTCCCCGTGTTCCATCCTGTACCCGGTGCGGACTCACCGGCCGCGGCGGGGGCTGCTCCTGGGGGGCGCGCAGAGGGGGTGTTCTCCGCTTCAGGGTCCTAATTGGCTCAGGGAATACAGACCTTTCACAAGGACTGAGAATGCCGCGGGAGGCGAGGGGGTCTTCACTGGGGGTTCAGGCAGATGGGGAGGCGGGGCCCCGCACTCCCCTGGGCTTGCTCGGTTCCAAGAGGAGAGGACAAAGTCCTGGAAGATTTTCAATGATTTCCCAAGAGGAGGGGCTCGGAAACAGAGAACTAGATGGGGGCTGTGCCCGGGGGCTTCCCCCGGGTCTGGGGCCCCCACCGGCTTCCTCATCCCTCCCTGGCCCTCCACCCTCCCTTCCACTTTGGGTGTGAATTTATCCTCCTGCCTAGTCCCACCCGGCGGGGGGCCTACCCGGGCGCTCCCCTCAGTGGGCCTGTCGGGGTCTCCACCCCCCACTGCCTGCTACCTGCTGGAGTTGGGGGGCCCCTCTCTGCGTGTCCATCGAGGAGTCACACCCTTCATGCTTCAAGACGCTCGGGCTGTTCCCACTCCGGGCCTTTCCCGGCTGTGGGGGTGTGGCCCACGCGGAGGCGGCTTTGTGGGGCTCCCCCAAGTCTACTGCGCCCAACGTCTCACCCACATCCCTGGGCGCTCAGAAGCCCGGAAGGTGGACCTGGTCGGGAGGGGCCCTCTCGAGCTGCAGGCTGGGCCATCCCGGTGCCCACCCCATCCGACCGGCCGGAACTGGGCTCTGATTAGGCCATGGTTGATTCTTGTCAAATACGGGAAACTGGTGTGCGTTTATGGACTCTGTCCCCATCGCTCTGCATCGTGTCCTCCTTCACCCGGACTCCGGAGGGAGACAGCAGGCCTGCGGCCCGGGGGGCCTAAGCGACTTCATTAGTCACTTCTTTTATTGCCTGGCCATCATTTCTTTGGGGTCACCGTCCTTCCCCACCCCAACATGTGCTCCGTTTGCCGATGTCAGCCTGGAGTTGGGCACATGCCTTGGGGCTGGCCAGTGAGAGAGTACCAGGCTCCTTGGCCACAGCGACCGGCGGAGGGATGAACCATGACCCATGGCAGGGCCAATCACAGCCCGCCCCCGGATGCTGCTGGGAGCCCTGGGCCGTGCGCTCCTCTCTCCTCCACAGACAGTGGAGCTAAGGACCGAGGAAGCCAGGAGCCTCACGGGAGTGTCCTTGTCAGCAGGGGAACGAATGCCACCCCTGGGCTGGAAACGCATGGCCAGGTGCCACAGGCCCCAGTGCGGGGCTCTGCAGCCTCTGCCTTAAGCTCCCTCCCCCACTGGGCTCTTCTCTGCTCTGCTCTTGTACAAACTCATTTAAATTCAAGCTTTTTGTGGAATAGCTTCAGTCAACAAGCCCTATTTTAATTTTCCTCAAGTGAAAAAAGAAGGCCCAGGCGAAAAGCATTCTATCTGCTTCTGTGCCTTAGTTCGGTGGCTCACACCCCCTGGGCTATGAATGCCCAGACTCAGAGTGTCCTCATGCCAGGGGCCTCACGGGGCCTGCCTGGTTCCAGCAGCCACACTCAGGCGTCCCTTTCCTGCCACCACTCGGCAGGGCTGGCAGGGCTGGCCCTCCCCGGGGTCTGTGCCAGCCACGCACTGAGTCTCAAGTTGGTGATGAAACTGCCTGGTCCTAATGCAGGTGCAGCCCCTTGGTTGAGTTTCCTGCCCTCCCCAACTGGAGCTTCGGCCCCCCGCCCCGAGCTTCTGCCTCCGTCCCCAGCACCTCTGTGGTCAGCGGTGGACATAACGGGGTGGGAAGCCATGCCCAAAGTTCCTGCACTTGCATGGGGTCCAGAGGATACTGTCTCTGCCCAGCGCCTTGCACCCAGAAGTTTGTCCCCTGGGTCCTGTCATCCCCTGGGCTGGCCCTTGGGGCAGGGTCTATGGTGACCCCATGCCAGATTTTTTTAAATTATTTATTTAAAAACTCATGTAAATCCCAAAACTCATTCCGTGGGGTGACCCCCACTCCACCTCAGCTCCCTTCCATGCCCTCCTGGGTGGGTGTTTATGGGGACGCACCCCCTTTGAAGACATTTGCCTAAAGGGCAGAAGCTTGCAGCAAGCTTGGTGCCAGAGAAGCTCCCTAGCTTCGCGGATCTGGGCCTGCCTCTGGACCCCCACTGCTTGGCCTGTTCTCAAAAAGCCTCCCTGCCCATCCAGGTGGGAGCACCCTCTGCCTGTCGTATCTCCCCCTCCGTCTCGTGTGGCATCGGGGGAGGCCCGGCTTTCCAGAAAGGTCTTCTTTAAAACTGAGTCCTTCTGTGACAGCAGCCGACACAGCAGATATTCGGTCTTGATTTCCCCCTTCTTCACATATTGAGAGCAAATCTTGTAGCTTGGACACTCTCTGAGAGATTTATTCCTCTGCCTGCTTGTGTTAAAAGCTTCCTTTCATAAATTCAACCATTTTTTGTCAAACTCTGTAAAAGATTTATCAGTTTTTATTTTCACAGACAGCTCCTCCAACATCTGGTCTACCTCTTATTTTAAGGCACAGGGTCCGAGGCTCCCTCTGAAAGGAGCTCCCCAGAAGATGAGGGATCCCCAGGGTGACAGGCCACCAGGACATGTCGGTCTCAGGCCAGAGGACAGCCCAACGCGGGGTCTGGCACTCTGAGTGGCTCCAAACGCGTTATTTCCAATTTCTGCACCATCATCCCGTGAATGGACATTGCATATAGTTCATTTAATCAATGCGTATTGCTTAGAATTGATGAGAAATTCTCTCACTTGGATATTTCATTATCTGACGGAAATCTTCAAGTGCACACTTCCAAACACACCCATGGTGGCAGACCGTCCCCCGGCACGGAACACTGCGGCTCCAGGACACAGGGGGCGTCACCGTCCATCATTCCTTCGTCCACTCAGTGAAGCCTGCATTGCACAGGGCCGTGTGGCAGGCACGGCGCTGGATGGGGCGCAGGCCGACCCCTGCTCCACGGATTGCACATTCTAAGGGCGAGGGAGACGCCAGAGGCACGTGGTGTCAGGTGCCCGACATGGCAGCAGGCAGAGCAGGATAAGGTGACCGGCAGGCAGGAGCCGGAGAGGGAGAAGGGACGGAGAGAGAGGGCGGTCCGGGGCCAGCAGACCCCCAGAAGGCCGCATCCCCGCTGCTTGCCTGCACGGGAGGATGGGGGGAGCCGCAGGGCAGGCGCGGGGAGCTCTGGTTGGGCGGGGCTGATCTCAGACTGAGCTGGAGCCGCTGCAGGGGTTGGGGCGACAGGGAACGACGGGGTCCGGGGAGCTGGCAAGTGGGCGGCTGGGCTGCAGGAGCACTTGAGTGCTGCGGCGGGTGCACTGCAGGCACACGTGGCTTGCTGGCACATCACACGTCGGGTGTGAATAAGCGGGGTGCCACGTTGTCTCTGCAGCCCTGACCCCGAGGCCCCTGCTGAGCTGCCCTTAGGGGGTGAGCATGTCTGCAGGGGGTGGGCGTGGAGGGCTGAGATCCACACGGATGAGCGTCCACATCCGCGGTGTGTTTCACACTTGCAGTGTAGATGGCACACAGGCTGCTGCGGCTGAAGCTGGGAGAGTCAGGATCTGGGGACGGCTGGGCGCTGACTTCAGGGGGTGGGTCAGAGGAATGGGGTGCAGGGGGCGGCTCACCTAACCGAGAGGTGGAGCCTCGTCCCTGGTCAACGCTCTGAACGCCCGCTGTTCCCGGAGCAGGACGGAGGCGGGAACGGACTCCCGGCGTTGCGGGCCTGTGGGGGGCCCGCAGAGAGGGGGGGCTGACGACGCACAGGTCGTGCTCCCGGGTTGCGCACACGTGGTGAGCCTCATGGTTCACACAATTAGCTGCCAGGCTTGCTCCCAGCCGCTGGCGGAGCCGAGTCCGCTGGCGCCCACGGGGAGGGTGGACATGCTGTCATTCTGCAATGACGTGTGGAGGCGGATGTGGGTCGCTCACAGCTGCTCAGGGTGACGAGGAGCCACGGCTGGAAAGACATACGCGGCCCAGCGTGGTCTGCGCCCGGCAGTGGCGGCCTTGTCGTCTGGGGACCGGCCGCTCTGGAGGGCAGCGCCGCACGGACAGCGCGCTGTTGGGCCGAGCAGCGACCGCCTCCTGCGTGGCTGTGGTCCAGGGGGAGGTGTTTCCACGAGCATCCGTGCCAGCCCCGGGGAGGCGTGTGCTGGTTCCAGGTCTGGTGCCCCGGTTTGTTCCGGGCGCTGGGTGAGCGGCCGCCCCTGCGCCCCGTGGGGCGTACTGAGCCCCCATCCACGGACCACTCAGGCGCTTGGCCTCTGTCCGCTGAGCCTTCCGGGCCCGGCCTCCCCGGCTCTCGTAGCTCCTCGTACCCCGTCCCTTCTGCAGAGCCTGGGCCTGCAGGGGTCACGCCTCAGCCCTCCCCAGACCCACCGTCCTTGGGGTACTGAAGGGCTGGACGGTGGGGGGCCACGTGGGGGCCAGCTCCCTGCTTTCCAGCACGAGGCTCGGAGCTCCGTCTGTGCCGCTGAACGCGCCAATGAGTGAAGAATGAGTGACGGTTCTTGCCAAGGCACGTCTTGTCCAGCGGAGCTGACGCCGTGACGGCAGGGAGGACACTGACCCCGGCTCCCCCGTGTCCAAAGGGCGCAACGGCCCTGGCTTCGCTGGCGCCATGGGGTCGAGCAGTGATGTCTGCAACATCACCCCGGTCCTTGCTACTGCAGCCTCGGAGAGAACGGCCGGACCCACGCGGGACTCCGAGCGGTCCTCAGCGACTCGCCCGGGGACGACAGGAGGGCCGCTCGGGGGCAGGCGACTCAGGTATCTTGTGAGTCGCCGAGGAGACAGGGGGCCCTGGACACGCGGACTCTGCAAGCCGCCCCGTCCCGCGCGCACGTGTCTTTCCTCTCGCCTCCTGCGACTTTCCTGAGGACTGGGGAGGACTCGGCCCGCGGGGGGTGGGAGCCGAGGGTCAGTGTCCGCTGCCTCCGGGGCGGCCGCTCCACGGCCCCGCTTGGCCCCGACACCCCGGAGCCCGCTCAGGGAAGGGCTGCTAAGGGAAGGGACCCCGCCTTCCTCCGCAGGTGGTTGCGGGCGACCCCCTCGGCGCTCCAGGCCTGGGGGCTGCGCCCCGCGGCCACCTCCTCCTCCCGCTGAGCATCCCGGGGAAATGCTTTTCCTGGAATTGTGTTTGATGAAGACAGGGAGAGAGCGGCTCTCGGAGCAGGAACTGAGCTGCGGCCTGGGCGCCTGGGAGGGACGGGGTCTCCAGGCCGGCAGAGCGAGCGCATGCGCCAGGAGGGAGGAGGAGGAGGGGGCGAGCGGGTCTCAGGCGAGCGGTGCGCAGGACTCAGGACCAGCAGCTCCGAGCCGGCGCCCGGTGGGGCTGGGCTGGGAGGAGGCGGGGGCCGCACCCGGGGTGGGACCGGAGGCCCGGGAGGCACCGTCGCCTCCCCGCAGTGGCAGCGGGCGGCTCCCGCCAGTCGGTGCCTTAACTTTTTATCAGGTTGTTCCTCGGAGCATTTTAATGTCAGTGAGAACCAGCGCGCTCCGGCTGACCTGAGCCTGGAAGGGCTCCCTCCACCCCGGCTCCTGCGGCTGTCGCCCCGCGGAGACGGCCGAGTCTGGCAGCCAGCCAGGGCCACCACGGCCGGCGGCGGATGCTGGGAAGCCCACCCCTGTGTCCAGGGTCACGATGGGGGAGGGGGTGTCCTCGTCTCTGTGGGGAGCTGCAGCCCGGGGGGCCTTGGCTGCTGGCCTGACTGGCTTCAGGATGGGGGTCCTCGGACACCCTCGGGGGAGCCGAGCGGGGTGAAGCCGTCAGGGCGGGCGGGTCACTGGCGGCCCCCGGGGGTCAGCACACACCGTGAGGCCACCTTCCTCCTCCCGGGGCTCCTTGTCCCTGAGACCCCGAGGGCAGGGAGCAGAGGGCCGCACTAGTGAGGGCGATGGACAGCACCCATGGGTCACTCTTCCGGGCCCGAGGGAGGGGGCTCGTTACAAGTCCCCTCCTGCACACCAGAAGGACCCTCCGGACCGGCTGAGAGCAGGCCAGGTCAGGACCCCAGCACCTCCCACCTGTGAGGGGGCCAGCCCGGCGGTGCTCTGCCCTGGGCCGTCCTGCCTCCCCCTGCGCTGTAGGAGCCCTAGGACCCCCGTCCCGCCCGACGCTCAGGCTGCTCTTGGGGGCAGGGCAGGAGCCTGGTTTCCATTTTGCAGATGGGCCTGGGGGCCTTGGGGGGGGTGGAGGGAGGAAGCGGGTGGGGCGGGGGTGGCGGGCGGCCCTCCCTGGGGCCCCTCTCGGGGGAGGCAAGGAGCCCGCAGGCCTCAAGTGGCCACGTGATGCCTGCGACCACCATTGCCTTCTGCTCACAAGCCGCGCCGATGGCAGGTGACCTAACGATTATGGGCTCTGGGAGACAAGTGTGGGGGCCACCCAGCCCCGCTCACACCCCAGGACTGCTGCCTCAGGGGGCTCCCCGAGATCCTACACGTCTGCCTGACCCCCAGTCCTCAGCCTGCCCTGGGGGCAGCGAGTCGTGTGGCCCCCACAGGACAGTGTAGACGGAGGGACGGCCTCCCCCGCCCGGCCCCTCCCGGGCCCACTGTGGAAGGTCCGTGGCTGTAGCGGAGCTCAGAGTCCCTCAGGCGACGAAGTCCAGGGGGCTCAGGCTCCCCGCCCCCCCCGGGAGGACCCAGCACCTGGCGGCCAGCTCCGCCTCGGCTCTGTGCACAAGTGGGTTCAGCTGACCTGTCTTCACTAACAGAGGCTGGGAAATGTAAACGAGGTCACCCGGTTTTAAACCAGGTCCCCACCCGTGGTCACGGCCAGCCACCGCGTGTTCCCAGCGTGATGACTCACGGGTCCAGAAACGGGACTATTTGAATGATGATCACTTATGCTTCAAACACTGTCACCGCGCAGGTCTGTCTGCTACGTGGCCTCATCGGGACAACACACTGAGGCACACATGTCACCAGGTGGCTGTATCCTGAGGAAATGCTAGTGGAGGAGGACTTAGCCCCTCCACGCTCCAGGGTCACCCTCACCCACCCATGGGGCTGGGGCAGGGTCTGTACCCGGCCGGTGGGGTTGTGTGAGGCTGGCTCTGCGCCGGGGCCCTGCAGGGCAGTGGGGGGATGCCCTGCAGGGAGGGTGGGTGGGGAGGACCCCACAGGGACCGAGGGCTCAGGGAGCCCGGGAGACGGGTGGGCCGTCCTGCAGGGCCGGCTGCCTCTGAGCCGTCTGGAGGCCGCAGCTGCCGGGGACTTGGCTGGAAGGTGACGAGGCCCGGCCCGCATGTCACACATGGGGACCTGCCTGCTGCCACCGCCCTGGTTCAGAATGACCGCTCAGCTCTCCACCCTCACTAGCTGGCCAGGGGACAGCAGCCTGAAGCTGGGGGAGGCGATCACAATCCCCCTTTTGCAGAATAGGTCTCGGGATGGACGCACAGACTTGGGAACCCCAGCGCCCGCAGCTCTGGTCCTGCTCACAGAGGGGTGTACAGAAGGCAGGGTGAGGCACACGGGGGTGGGGTGCCCTCAGGTCCCGCCAGATCCACCCCTTTCCGCTCGGTGTACAATCCCATCTCTAGAACAAGAGAAATCTTGCAGGGAAGAGGCAGATACGTTGAAAAAACATGGAAAAGGCAAAGGCACGTGTTGGGTGAGCTGTTCTAGAAGGAGCATCCACTGGCATCGCGGGCCGCACCTGCAGGGATGGGACCCTGCCTCACTAGGGTGCCGCAGGCAGTGGCAGGGCCTGGGTGAAGCCACCTGTGCGAGGACCAGAGCTTTCCGCCAAGGTAGCCATGGACAGGGCTGGGCCCGCCTGGGGTTTCAGCCCTGAAGACCGCCTGCTACTTGCGAACACTTTGAGCACCCCTAAAACGCAAAGCCCGGAGCCTGGTGAGCTCAGCCTGTGGAGCCAGTGACTCCTGATCTCAGGGCTGTAAGCTTGAACCCCATGTTGGGTGGAGAGAATACCTCGAAATAAAAAATCTTTAAAAAATTCCAAATACAAATATGTTTTCTCAATTTACTTTTGACTTGGGATCCGTGGCTTGGGTTTATAACGGGGCCGTGTCTCCTTGTTCTTGTGTCCTCTGGGGGCATCTTCACTTTGTAAGACTGTCAAGAGGGTCCGAAAACACAGAGTTGCCAGGCCAGTACTGGTGAATGTGGGCAGCCTGTCCCAGAACCGCGTGGCCTGCAAAAGGCCTGGGGCACCCTGCTGGGGACCGGGGGACTCTGGGGCGCCTGCCAGACTTGCTGCGTGCTCTGCAGGACGCAGGATATAGTCCATGTCCGTGGACACAGGATAAAGTCCATGGATGGGCACTTGGCCTCGCACACAGCACAGACCGCCAATCTTCAGGGGCAAAAGTTCGCTGAGAAGCCATCAGCTTGTGCTTCAAAAGTTAGCAGTTATTTTAAGAACATAATTCGCAAAGGTGAGGAATTAAGATGTACAATGTCAGAGGCTCCATTTAGCAATTGCTTTGAGAGGCATGACTTTTTGGATCAAATGGCTGTCATTGTTCATTAGTTTTTTTCGCTTTTATTTCTGGATTTTCTGCATGTGTCAAAAAGGAAAGCCATATGTGTTAATATGTGGCCTCCACACCCAAAATAGAACTTCAAGATCAGTTGAATAACATCAGTTTTTGTGAGAGTCATTAGATCCTTTAAAGTAGAAAATAAGTCAAGTAAAATTGTGTCAAGGTCTTCATTCAATGCTTGGGGTCAGCAGAAAGCTTTCAGAGCTTTGTCTCACGGACAGTGACTTATCTGACGTGATTCTGGACGCTACCGTAAGTTTACTCTCAAAGTGGATGTTGAAGATTAAATGAGTTGTCTGTGGTGCTGATATAAACATGCTCTTGCCAAGCGCAGGCCAGGGAGTAGTGCTTGTATGGACTGAAGAGACCACAGCCTGGAATGTTCTTACTGGAAATGTGAAGATGCGGGAGCCTGTGACCCACAGTCCAGGAAACAGAGTCTCTGAGCACAGACTTGCAGAGGGTGTGGGTGCGTGACCCCGGGGTGCTGGGATCGAGTCCCACATCGGGCTCCCTGCATGGAGCCTGCTTCTCCCTCCGCCTGTGTCTCTGCCTCTCTCTCTCTGTGCCTCATGAACAACTAAATAAAAATCTTTAAAAATAGATAAAGTCAATGTAATATTAAAAGCAAAACTGTCAACACCGCGTTTGGGGATGATGGTATTTTAAAGTGGAATATGCACCCACAGAAGCCAGGAGGCCCGAGGGTTTTCCGGGGCGGATGCTGTTAAGTCAAGGTGTGCTGCGGGCAGTAGGGACGGCTGTGCATTGCACGCTGCAGGGGGGTCCCTAACACGGAACACGGACACGTGTGGCTGGAGGGCTAACGATCTTGTTGTTTTACGGGACTCTGTGGCCGGGACGCTTTTACAAGCCCATCATGTTGAAGCCCACCTGTCAGTCAAAAAAAACGTATCTCAAGAAATTATGTAATCCAATGAGCTCCGCACCTTTCCTTGGTCCTTAAGGGTTCCTGGGAGCGGCATGTCAGTGAGAGCGCTCCCTGCCGCACGGGGCGAGGAACAGCAGCCTGTTCGCGGGCGGCTTCCTTCCCTTTCTGACACTTTCCCCGGGTTGGGTCCCAGGGAAGCACCACACTGAAGAATGTGGACGTGTACGAATTTTCCTTTATTTATTTATTTTTGGTCAAATGCTAAATGAACAGTTTAAAAAATATGATCAAGTTTCAAACGGGAAGTTCCTAAGCAAATCTGTGATTTAACCAAGCACAAGGTGCAGACTGAGGGTCAGGGCTCGTCCGCCGATGCAGGCCACTGGGGGAGGCAGGCCGTGTGCCCGCACGCCCAGGGCACCAGCCATAGGGCCACCAAAGCCCATGCCCGGCCCGCCTGCTCCTGGGACAGCCGCGTGTGCGCAGCCACCTCCTGCCCGGTGGCAGGGCCCGGCCGAGCCGTCGGGGCATCCCCAAGGTGTGGTCTGCTCCTGTCCTCCCGTTTCTGGTTTCCGCGGGGACAGCACTGCAGGCCTCCGTGTCACGCCTGGGTGCGTGATGTTCGGGTGCACAAGAGACGCCACGGTGGTGAAATCAGCCTCCCAGTAAGGGATGATGGTAAAGAAAATGTAGGTCCCAGCAGAATGACGGACGCTCCATGTTCTATCTTCATGGAGAAACCGTCTACTTCTTTCAAATACGTCTCCTGGCGGCTCCTTCCCAGGCTTTTCTCAACTTTTCCGACTTCCGACTGCAGGTACCACGTCCTCCTGGTGGCAGGAGGTTGGGGCAACACCTGCAGCTCTCTGTGGGGTTCTTGTACCTAAACTAGGCTCGCCATCACCTTTCTTTCTTTCTTTCTTTCTTTCTTTCTTTCTTTCTTTCTTTCTTTCTTTCTTTCTTTCTTCTTTCTTTCTTTCTTCTTTCTTTCTTTCTTTTTTCCTTCCTTCCTTCCTTCCTTCCTTCCTTCCTTCCTTCCTTCCTTCCTTTTAAAGATTTTTATTTAAATTCTGGTACAGGGATCCCTAGGTGGCTCAGTGGTTTAGCACCTGCCTTTGACCCAGGGTGTGACCCTGGAGTCCCAGGATCGAGTCCCCACGTCGGGCTCCTGAATGGAGCCTGCTTCTCCCTCTGCCTGGGTCTCTGCCTCTCTGTCTGTCTGTCTGTCTCTCTCTCTCTATCATGAATAAATAAATAAAATCTTTAAAAAAAAATTCCACGTGAGTGGATCATATGGTGTTTGTCCTTCTCTGACGGACTTGTCTCGCTGAGCGTAATGCCCTCTAAGTCCATCCACGCTGTGGCGAATGGCAGGACTTCCTTCTGAGGGCTGAGCGATCGTCCACTGTGTACATATCCTGTCTTCTTCACCCGTTCATCCGTCCACGGACATCTGGGCTCTTCCCTACTTTGGCTATTGTGGACCTGGCTGCTGTGAACCCCAGGAAGCAGGTGCCTCTTTGGATCTATATTTTTGTATTCTTTTTTTTTTTTAAAGATTCCATTCATTTATTCACGAGAGACACAGAGAGAGGCAGAGACCCAGGCAGAGGGAGAAGCAGGCTCCACGCAGGGAGCCCGACGTGGGACTCGATCCCGGGTCTCCAGGATCATGTCCTGGGCTGAAGGTGGCGCTAAACCCCCGAGCCACCCAGGCGTCCCTATTTTTGTATTCTTTAGGTAAACACCTTGCAGGGCACTTTCTGGGTCGTAGGGCAGCTCTGTGTTTAATTTTTCTGACGAACCTCCACACTGTTTCCCAGCATGGCTGCACCAGTTCGCACTCCCACAGCAATGCACGAGGGCTCCCCTTTCTGCACACCCTCACCAACACCTGGTGTTTCTTGTGTTGTTAATTTTAGCCATTGCGACAGGTGTGAGGTAGTAACTCAGCGTGGGTTTTTAAATTTTTATTTATTCATTTATTTATTTTTGCGAGGGGGGGGGAGAAGGAGAGAACAAACATGTATGAGCTGGAGGCAGGGCCAGAGGGAGAGACAGGCTCCCCGCCAACAGGGATCTGACATGGGGCTCCTTCTGAGGACCCCGAGATCATTACCTGAGCCGAAGGCAGATGTGTAACCCACTGAGCACCCCAGCCGCCCTCATTGTAGTTTTGGTTTGTGTTTCCCTAATGATGAGTGATGTTGAGCATCTTTTCTTTTTTAAAAGATTTTATTTATTCATGAGAGACGCACAGAGAGAGGCAGAGACACAGGCAGAGGGGTAGGCTCCCTGCGGGGAGCCCGGCGCGGGACTCGATCCCGGGACCCTGGGGTCATGATCTGAGCCGAAGGCAACGCTCAGCCGCCGAGGCCCCCAGGTGCCCCTTGAGCATCTTTCCTGGCGGCCGCCTGGATCTCTTCTTTGGGGAAATGCCTCTTCATCCTGCCCATCTTTACATTGGATTATTTAGTTTTGTTGTTCTTGAGCTTTATGAAGTTCTTTTCATATTTTGGATATTTAACCCTTTTTTTTATTTTTTATTTTTTATTTTTTTAAAATTTTTATTTATTTATGATAGTCAGAGAGAGAGAGAGAGAGAGGCAGAGACACAGGCAGAGGGAGAAGCAGGCTCCATGCACCAGGGAGCCCGACGTGGGATTCGATCCCGGGTCTCCAGGATCGCGCCCTGGGCCAAAGGCAGGCGCCAAACCGCTGCGCCACCCAGGGATCCCGGATATTTAACCCTTTATTGGATCTGTCACTTGACTCCATGCGGGGACTTCCACGGCACTTCCACCCTCCTTCCTGCAGGATGATCCTAGCATGTGACCGGGTCTTGCGTGAAAAGCAGTGCGTGAGCGGACCTGAGAGGGAGCTGTGAGCGTCAGGAAGAGGCCCTGCGGCCGGGGCAGGGGCGTCCCGCGTCTCCTCCGCAGTCCCCTCAGTGGCACGCGTGCTTGCTGGGCCCCAGACAGGGCCCGGTCAGAGGCCTCTGCCTCCCCGGGGTCACCACTGCCTCTCTGTGTGCACCCCAGCTCTCGTATTTCAGACTGGTCCACCGGCTTGAGCGTCAAGGGGTCCCAACCCGCAGGTTAACTGCTTCCCGGGGGAGAAGCAACCCTTGGCCTGTTGATGGACTAATTCCCCCACCAGTCACTCAACAAACATGTGCCGAGCGCTGTCCTGCTCCCAGCACCCCCGGAGGAGCCCTCGGACGGCCGTGCAGCCTGAGGACCGTGGCTGACCTGCCCCTCTGGCCCCTGGCAGGTCTCCCTCCAAAGATAAAGGATCGTGCTCTGCACTCGGTCTGTTGGAAAGAATATTGGGGTCATTGCCACTGTCCTCTCCTTACAGTTCATACAAATTGACTCCTTTAAAAAAATTGATATATATATATATATAATAACAAAGAAAGTGTGGGATCTCTGGGTGGCGCAGCGGTTTGGTGCCTGCCTTTGGCCCAGGGTGCGATCCTGGAGACCCAGGATCGAATCCCACATCAGGCTCCCGGTGCCTGGAGCCTGCTTCTCCCTCTGCCTATGTCTCTGCCTCTCTGTGTGTGTGACTATCATAAATAAATAAAAATTTTTAAAAAATAACAAAGAAAGTGTAACAACCAGAGTTAAATCATGTTCAGGAGAGACACCGCCACGTTAGACCTGAATTGGAAATATTGGTCTAAATCTGTGCTTTCAACAAAAGCAACCCTGTCCTACTCCGCCAGCTGGAATGGTCTTGCGGCAATGCCACGGGAAGTGGTCCCCGGCGCCTCTCTCCTACGCACGGCGGAGGGGAGACGTGTGCCTGGGATATATCTTTGTATCATAAAGCAAGAAGAAATGAGAGATTAAAGATTTAAAAATAATGAAGGATTAAGAGACACAAGAGCCAACCTACATGGGTTGTGAAGCCAACGTTGCGGCGATTTGGCCACCAGACGGAGAGTGATAACAGTGATGGAAAAAGCCTAAATATATAAAAAGCCATCAGGCCCCTGGGGGAGGGAAGGGGTTTTCAGTGGGAGCAGAGTTTCTGTTTTGCATGAGGAGGAAGTTGTAGGAGTCTGACGTGAGGCATGACTTCAGTTAGCTCGACTGTCTTGTACCCTTAAACGTAGATTATGTGGCAAATTTTATGGGATGTGTATTTCTTTTTAAAGATTTTATGTATTCATTCATGAGAGACACACACAGAGAGAGGCAGAGACCCAGGCAGAGGGAGAAGCAGGCGCCCTGCGGGGAGCCCGACACGGGACTCCATCCTGGGTCTCCAGGATCATGCTCTGGGCTGAAGGCAGGTGCTAAACTGCTGAGCCACCTGGGCTGCCCCAATGGGATGTGTATTTTAAAAAGATTGTATTTATTTATTTGAGAGAGAGAGAGGGAGAGAGTGCGCATGAGCGGGGAGGAGAGGCAGAGGGAGAAGCAGACACCCCGCCGAGCAGGGAGCCTGATGCAGAACTCGATTCCAGGACCCTGCGATCACGGCCTGAGCTGCAGGCAGACACGTGACCAACTGAGCCCCCCAGGTGTCCCTATAGGGTGTGTTTTTAACATAATTTTATAAAAAGAAGGCTTGGAGTTCAGAGAAGGAAGAGTGTCTGGGTGGGAAGAGCGGCAGAGCCTGGTGAGCTCGGCTGGGGCAAACCCCAGAGGCGTCGTGGTGGTTCCCCGTGTAGGCGGCGAGATGCTGGGCACGGTGGCGTTTTTCACATGAGGATGCTAACGGGGCCGTGACATTGGCGAGAGGTCCCCGGTGGCTGTCGTGCTGAGTCCTGCGTGCGTGTGGGCAGCGCAGAGAAACCACCACGGGAGCGCCGCCGCCACCGTGCTCAGGAACTCGGGATGCACCCTGTGAAAGGTGCGCGTGACCAGAGGAAGGCAGGTGGACACGCGGGGGGGCAGGAAGCGGGAAGCACGGGTTAGTGATCCACGGCAGCCCGGAGCCCTACCAGGGTCTCGGGCGGAGCGGACGGCGGGTCGGCAGCGCCCACGGCCCAGCGGGACTCCCCGCAGACACACTGACCCAGGCCGGTGGGGCCGAGCCCGCAGCACCCCGGGCCCCAGCGCCCCTCGACTGCGGCCACAGGACTTGGCCATGATCACTATGGAGACCAGACCCCAGAGCAGAGACCAGCGCTAGAGACAGGGAGGGACGGGTCACATAAATGTCACACAAGGACCTGGTTGGGGCAGATGATGCGCCTTGTGGTGACACAGGACAGACGGGTGGGGCGGTGATCGAGGGGAAGGCCCCGATGGGCTGGGGTGTCTCGGGAGTGTGGGCGCCCACCAGGTGAACCTGTTGGTTCAGTGCAGTCCCAGGGAGACCACCTACGGGTAGTTTTTATGGAAAACAAACTGGATCTGAACTTCCCACAGAAATTCAAAGGGTTGCTAAGGACCAAGACGCTTCCAAGAAAGCAAAGTGGGGGGTTTGGAGTAACAGGCCCCCAGCACTGAACACGGAGTGAACCGGGGCAGGGGTGTGGACACACGGATGCCCAGGATAACTATACTCAACTGGGCACGGGGGGGCTCAGCGGTGGAGCGTCTGCTTTGGGCTCAGGTCATGACCCCGGGGTCCCGGGATCGAGTCCTGCGTCGGGCTGCCTGCATGGAGCCTGCTTCTCCCTCTGCCTGTGTCTCTGCCTCTCTCCGTGTCTCTCAGGAATAAATAAATTAAGTAATGGCTCCTGGGTCAATGACAAAAGGGAAATTATTGTTCATATATCTCCCTGGGTTGGTCCCCTGCTGGGGGAAGCCACGAGAGCGACGTTGCCCAGCTGATAAGTGTGGTTGTTGCACAGAATAAAGCCGGGGAGCAAGTTTGCACTGTCAGGACCACTTCTCTCCAGCTGGTCTGGTTCCAGGTGACTTACCTTCCTTTCTCTTTCCCATGTATTTCAGGATTCACCACCTAAGTCAGACTTTTTACTTTTTAAAGATTTTATTTAAAAAAATTTACATGTGCTGCTTTCTGGAAAAGAAGGACAATTTTATCATTCACATTTTACATGTGATAAAGTTACATGTGTTTTTTCTTTTTATGCCAATCGCCAAATTCTGGTGTCTCTGCAGGATAGTAGCTGGCATGAAAATTGCTTCTCAGATTTCAGTTTAAAAATGCATTAGGAGACATTCTACATAAATTCTGTAAAGAGAAACTGCATCTCCTTCAAATAAACATCCCCCTTTCTGTGCTGTGATTTGGAATAATAGAGTCTCATGCAAATGAAAAGAAAATTGCCCCAGACGCAATTTTTATTTTTCTGGCCCATAAAATACAAGTGATGATAAGCATCACGATAAACAGCAGAATCGACGCAGCTGGGGTTTTACTATAATACGGCCCTGGACAAACGTTCTGTCCCGAGTCCTTGAAGACGCAGGAAAGACAGGTGATAATATGAAGATCGGGTGGTGACCCCTCAGGCTCATTAGTTCCATCTCCGCTGCCGCAAGAGCGGCTGGGGTTGGGACCCAGGGCTGCAGAGATCACATCCTCAGGGCTCGAGACACCTGGCTTTCACAGCCCCCCCACCCCGAGATCCGCCCACAGACTGGCCACAGGCCCGGCAGGTGGGACCTGGGGTTCCCCAAAGTCTGACGCGACCTGAGTGACTCACAGGGGTGAAGGTGGGGCGGCTGGGGCATCCTTGCAGACGGAGGGCTCACGGGCCAGGTTCTCGTGTCTGGGGGACACCAGAGGCTCCAGGACTGCATGGGCAGTGGGGCAGGTGCTCACCCCGACCTCAGGCACTTCCCGGGGCAGACGTGCAACCCGGAGGCAGGCGGGGGCAGCTGCAGGGCCCAGCAGCCCCTCCTCATCTCTCCAGGGCCTCGGGCCCCAGGCTGGGGCTGCCCCGCCCACCTCTGCTTTGGACTCAAGATGCCCCGCGGGCTCCCTGCCACCGCCCAGGCCCCAGCTTAGATGTGCTTCCTCCCACCTGGCCACTGGGAGATGCTGGCTACTTGGCCTCCGGTCCGTTGCTGGCCCGTGGACGCCGGGCCGTGCCCCTTGCCCCCACGCAGCCAACCCAGGCCAGATGTGCTAGTTCCTTCCCAGCTCAGAGCTGTCCCTGTCCCCACCTGCCCAGGGCCGCCCACCAGCCTGCACGCCCCACCCCGTCCTGGGCCCTGGGGCACCTCGGGGAGCTCCTTTTGGCTTCCACAGCCTGCTCCCCCGCCCGGTCACCCCGGCTTGGCTCCCTCTGAACCCCCCCCCACCCAGCGCAGGGCCTGCGGGAACCGTCCACTTGTCCGGGAACACGTGCGTTTACTGCGTGCGGGGTGCACGGTGCGGGGGGTCCGGGGGCACGAGGCTCCCTGGGCAGCGGGGCTAATGAGCGTGTGGCCTGCAACCTGCTGCTCTCCCGCCGCGACAGGACCTCTGGGGCGTCAGAGGACGTCCCCAGTGCACAGACAGCCAGCCTCGGCCCTGAGCGGGGGTGCTGGTGTGCGGCCCTCGCCCCTCCACCCCCGCGGGCAGCGCCTGCAGACCCCGAAGGGCTGGGGGCGAGTGGCTCCTGCTCTGAGAGCCACACGCTCCTGTCACCACTTCCCACTGCGCCACAGCCGGAAGTCAGCAGCGAGTGCCAAGGCCCCCGCATCTCTGCACCAATAAAACTTGGTTCAGGTTCACGGGATCCGCATCCCATGCGGTGCTCACGCTCCAGGAAGCAGTCTTCTCTGTGGATTTTCTTCAACCTTCTAAAGCCCTAGAGACGCTCTTCATCCCCGGGCTGCAGGGCAAGGCGGTGGTGGGCTCGGCCGAGCCTGTCCTGCGCTGACCCCCGCCCCGGCCCACCTGGTGGGAGGTCAGAGGGGGGCCCGGCCCCATCCCCAGGAGCCTGCGCACACCCTACTGGGCTGCGCCTGCCGCAGCCGTGCAGCCTGCGGAGCAAAGCAGGGGACCTGGGGGGCTCAGTGACACCGGGGCCACCTCGTCTCCTGCGGGGCTTGGTGTGACCCGGCTCCTGACCTGTCTTTTTTTTTTTTTTTTTTTTTTCCTGACCTGTCTTCAGAGCCCTGGCTATCCCCCCAGTCAGCAGTCCTCGATGACACAGGCTTCCACATTCTCATCAGGATCTTAGAAAGCGGTGACGCAGGACAGAAGGGCAACGCTCCCCAGCCAGCTGGTAGGGTCCTCCGGGCAGGACCCCTTGCCCCATCGGGTGCTTCTGGGCACACTCCCCAGGAGACCCCAGGCCCCTGGACGGCAGGCAGGGCCCCTCCTCCCGCAGTGATGTTCACAGCTGCGGCAGCCAGTGACTGGGCCTCGGGAGCAGATGACCCCTGTCCCCTGTCCCCGGCACGAGAAGACGCCACCAGCCATCTCATTCCAGTGCTTGCTCTGTTACGCGTTCAACAGACCTTTATTGGGTGCCTCCCATTGCCCACCCTAGGGGCACAGATTGGTGAAGCACACAGCGTTTGTGTTCTAGAATTTTCCTCCACACTGTAGCAGGAAAACCTGGCTTCTCGAGGCACCGAGGGCCTACGCTGGTGCTCATTAAATCCCTTGCCCACCCACCCAGCTGCAGCGGGGCTCTAGAGTCACCCTCCCCACCTGGGACACAGTTCGGGTCTCCTTGCAGGGTCCCCGAGGGTGTCCCGTGGCCCATCACTCCACGGCCCTCCCCCATCCCCCATGCTGGCCCGTGTCCTTGCTCCCTGCCCGCGTCCTTCCCCGTCAAATCCCAGTGTGATGAACCAGGCCAAGCACAGCCAACCGCCAAGCACTCCCCACCCCCACCCAGGCAGGCCCTGCCTTGGCTCCCAGCTCCATCCGGGTCCTCGCTGTGCCAGTGGACACCTGGGCAGACCCCAGGGTGTGTGGTCGACGGTGGCCACCCGGCAAGACACGCTGAGTTATTTGCTTTCTGCGGCTGGGCCTCTACCGGCAAGTGAGACACAGATCAGACTCACGCCTGCAGAGCTCAGACAGTTTGATCTGCTTTTTCTTGGTGGATGATAAATACTGAACTAATTTAAATCAAATCAAACTGTGTGAATGTGTGTGGAGCTTCATTAGGGTCCAGGTGACTTGCCAGGCCTGTTGGGAACTGCAAAGATAAATGAGACGTGGTTACCGGTCTCAGGGGAGTGGCAGCCACGCTGCCAGCTTGTTACTCGGTGACTAGTGAGCGTCAGTCCTATGCCAAGGGCAACGGCGACAGGTGGTACCTGGAGCCAGGGTGACGGGAGCCTGTCCACATGCAGGAGGGACGGCGTGGGGAGATGAGGTGTGCTGTTTCTGCACCAATGGGCCCCGTGCAGTTCTCGGGCTCCCAGAATGTCTTGGGGCTGGGGCTGGACGAGCCACGGGGCAGGATGCACTTCTGGAAAATGCACCTATCCTTCTGATTATAAGAATAGAAAATAGGGATCCCTGGGTGGCGCAGCGGTTTGGCGCCTGCCTTTGGCCCAGGGCACGATCCTGGAGACCCGGGATCGAATCCCACGTCGGGCTCCTGGTGCATGGAGCCTGCTTCTCCCTCTGCCTGTGTCTCTGCCTCTCTCTCTCTCTCTCTCACTGTGTGCCTATCATAAAAAAAAAAAAAGACTTCTGTTCTTCAGGCAGAGAAAGTTGTGGGGAAAAAACTGAACCAATGCTAAAAAAAAAAAAAAAAAAAAAGAATAGAAAATAAAGCAAAAAAAAATCTAAGGAACATTTAAGTTGCCAATAATACTTCCACCCAGAGATAACCATAGTTACCAGTTTTGTGTTTTTCCTGCTTTTCAAAAATTTTATGTAGCATGTAGAATTTTCACATATTAAAGCCTGCTCTAAAGGATAACGTCACTGACTGCACAGCATGCATGGCCGGTGTGCCACAGTGCCTTTGCACACCCATCTGTTGATGGGTATTTACATCGTTGAATTCTATTCCGACAATTCACACTTGTGAGAACTTCCTCCTACAGAAACATTTCCTCTCACTTTCACTTTCTCCTCGAATAAATTCCCAGAAGTGGGATTACCTGTCAAAGCTGAGGGCAAAACTCTTTTCCATTTGGCGCTTGCTTCCCATGTAGGAAATACCAGGTGTCTCCTCCAAACAGGCGTGGAGGTCTCTTCTGGTTTGAATCACCAGCGTTGAACATCAGCACCTGCGTGTGTGTGAAAGTATGTGTGTGTGAGTGTGAGCTCCTGAGTGCGAGTTTGTGTTCACGAATGTGTGTGCACATGCACGTGTGAGAGCTTATGCTTGTGTGCATCTGTGTGTGCATGTGTGAACATGTGCACAAGTGCATACATATGAGCATGTGCACGAGTGTGCATGCACATGTGTGCATTTGGGTGTGTGAGCATATGCGTGTGAGCGCATGCAGGTAAGCATGTGTGTGCAAGCATGTGAGTGGATGCAAGCATTGCACGTGGATGTGGGTGAGTGTGTACACATGTGTGAGAGCATTGTGTGTGTGTGCACAGTTATGTGCACACATGTGAGCATATGCATGAGTGGTGAGTGGGTGCATGTGAGCATGTGCATGCGAGTGTGTGCTGGAGTGTATGAGTGAGCCAAAATGAGTCACAGAACAGGATGCACATGACCCCGCTCTGCAGAGACCGCTGGGGACTGAGCTGTTCTGTGGTCCTGTCCCAATGCCAAAAATCCGCCTCCCCTCTGTCCGCGAGGTCATCACGTGTAGACAGTGACATGACTCCAGTGACGCTGACGTACTGGGGCTTGGGTCACTCACATTGCACACCCTACACCCGGGCTGCTCCTGAAGTTCGGGAGAACAGTGCAGATCCGATCCTGGCTGCTAACCTGCCCGCTGCCTCCAGTGCCTGCCTCCCCCCGCGTCTCTGGACTTAACGCCGCTCTGGCGTCACCTGTACAGGGTCTCGGTCAGTCACGTCACAGTCGTTTCTGTAACTGAGTTGCAGGCCGCCTTATTTCTAATAGGTCATGACATTTAAAAACCAGTAAGCGAGTACCTGTAGGTCAACATGGCAAAGCAAATTTGTGCTTTAAAATCCTCTCTGTTCTCGCGACAGAAGAACTACGACGTGCAAGAGGGAGAGCGAGACGGAACAAGCCTCCACGCGACAGGCGTGTGTCTCTGTGGACAAGAAGAGAGCCCGCTGGGGGGCATTTCTAGTGACTGCGGGCCCGGGGGTCGCTGGGCGCCAGGGGGCCGGCCGTGCGGGCTGGGCCTCGGCCTCCCCCTGCGCGGGCTCCGGGCAAGAGGGGCTGCACCGCGCTCCCGGGGCCTGGGGCGGGGGCTCAGCACCGCCGGCCCGCGGGGGAGCCACGCGTCACCAGGTTGCGTGGGCCGAGGGACCGGCTGACGGCCAGGACCCCGAGATCCCCACGTGGGCTGGCGGAGGCGGCTGAGGGCAGGCGTTCACAGGAGGAGAGAGAGAAAAATACCCGCCCTCAGCAACTGTGCCCGGAAACCCAAGCTCCGGGCCGTGTGAAGGGACCAACCCGCACCAATGCGGCAGCGGGTGCTGTAAAACACAGGCCTCGGGGTGCGGCGGCCAGGTGGGCTCTCTTTCCTCACACTCCATCGGTTGTGCAAAATCGGGCCGTGTTGCAATTTGCGGTGTGCATTCTGTTCTTTCCAGGGGTGACATGTTAGTACATGCGAGGGGCTGAACCGTGTCCCCCCAGGACCCACCTGGGGAAGCCCGAACCCCCGGACCTCAGGTATGACGGTTTGCAGATGGGGTCAGTGATGGAGGTACAATGAGGCCACTGGGGTGGGCTCTAATCCCATAGGACTGGCGTCCTCGTGGGAAGGGGACATCAGGACACAGACCAGCAGAGAGGACAGCCACGTGGGGACACAGGGAAGAGACGGGCCCATGAGAGGCCCGAGAGACCAGCTTGGAGCCAGCGGGACGCCTGGGGACCCAGCCAAGGGCAGCCGAGGGCCTCGGGTTCTTGCTTTCTCTCTTTGGCTTTTTCTTCTGTTGCTGCGGCACATTTTCAAGTAACTTCCAAGAAAGGTGCAAACCCAGATGCTTCTGGAAGCTTCTGTGCATCTGGCGGTCCCACGGCGGGCCCTCAGTGTGGCTCCTGCCCGGGTGCAGAGCTCCGCCTGGGCCTCCCTGGGAGTCTAGAATTTCCAGGGACCCTTCGGCTGTCTGCTCGGGTCTAGTCCCTCTGCCGGGGACCTGCGTGTTTTTGTGGAAGCTCCTAGAATCCTGCCTTTATCCTTGGCATCTCCCAGGCAGTTACACAAGAGGTGGACTCTTTGGGTCTGTTCCCATCAGTGCCGTCACCTCCTGGTGGCCTCCGGGACTTCAGCTTCTCCGTGTTACCCCAGGGACTGACCAGAACCCCCCTGTCCAGCTGAGGCCATCCTGCCCCGATGCTCTGTCTGGTTTTAGCCTCTCCTCTCGTACTTTCTCGGCCAGCTCTCAGACCCGTTTTTCCTGAACACTTGGTTTCTTTTCCAAAAGGTCGCTCTCGTTCTCAGTGTCCCTTTGTGTGGTATCTGGTTTTTATGTCGGCTCCTCTTCCCAAATAGCTCTGAAAGCACAAACTCAAGATTCTTTTGGAAGAGCTCTTCTGTCACCGAGCAGTGGAGGGGGGTCCCTCCTGGCCTCACCCTCTGCTGTGGGCTCTCCCCCGGGTCCCTCCTGAGCCCTGAATGGCCTCTTTCAGGCCATGAGAGCACAGGCCCAGCTTCCAGAAGCCCTGGAGTTCCCCACAAGCTCCATTCTTTGGCGGGGGGGGGGGGGGGCTTCTGGTTCTGCCTTTTGGTGAGGGGGTCGGGTAGGCCCAACCTGTCAGGGCACCAGAGTAACAGGTGACAGGGTGACAGCATGGGGAGACACTGAGGGACCTGACGGCGTTGGTTGCTGGTGCCGCTGCTGAGTGTTTGTGCCACCCCATGCCTGGCTTCAGTATTTGCACTGACCTTGACCTCCGCGTGCCCACCTTGACCTCCACGTGCCCACCTTGACCTCTGTGTGCCCACCTTGACCTCCGTGGCCTGGGCAGACCTCCAGCTGCTCCTGCTGAGAATCACCTCACTCTGTCCCTGTGCACACGCACCCGTCAGCTTGCCTCAGGTCACCCACTCGCCTGGGCGCACCTTTCCCTCCCTCTTTCCTGGGTGTGTTCTCTTTGCTGTGCATCCAGGGGACGAGGTGGCACCGTCCCCAGAGGAATGAAGGCATAGGCATGTCGGCCTTTGCTGCCTCGACTACGGATGACAAAACAGCATCTCCTCGGGACTCCAGTTTACATGTCTCGGCTCACTTTGCTTCCCATCTGTGCCGGTCACCTTGGGATAGGACGCTTTGCACCCTGGCTTCATGATTTTCTTGACTCGTATGAGCTCTTTATATGTAAAAAGCCGTTCACTCCTCTCGACTTATTTGCTGCCAATGCTGTTCATGGTGGGACTTAGGAATATGAAGGAGAGTAAACCCGTGGTGACAACTGCGTCCTGACCAGTCCCTGCCTTATTTGTGCCTCAGCCAGGACCCCTAAGCCGTTCACAGATCCCCTTGAACTTAACCCGAACATCTCCCGCAAACCATTTTGGAAGCCCCACCTGGCCTCCTCCCACCTCCGCAGAGTAGGACAGAAGCCAGGTCGGTCCTGGGGGCGTCCAGATTCCCGGGGGACAATGGCCTGTGCTCCCTGGAATTACCATGACTTGAAACTTGATGTTTTTGTATCTGTAAGAATCAGGTGGAGCCAACCTGCTTCTCGGGAAAGCCACTTGACGGCCTTCCGTGTGACTGCATGTGGCCGGCTACTTGAACAGCTACGTGTCTGCCCAGCGGAGCTTTGAAAGCTGCTCCGACTCCTTCAGTTGTTCTCTACAAGCAAACAGATCTATGCCCAGAAAGCCCCACCGCCTAAAGTACTCCTGATGTCACCAGAGCACGATGGCCAGCTTTCTGCCCTAAGAGCCCACCTGCGAGCATTGTTATCCTGTGTGTCAAGTGGGTTTGCACCACCTTCCTCCCAGTTACCGGGCGGATCCAACGAGGTGGCCCCGGCATCTGGCAGCTCGGGCCCCGTCACCGGGCACTGGGGGCCAGCAGCTGGAACAGCATCCGTCCTCTCGTGCTGGACATCCGAGATCCAGGTGGGGCGGGGGGGGTCCCTCCCGAGGCCTCCCCTGGGCGATCAGACGGTCATGTCCTCCTCGGGTCCTCCCTGGGTCGTCCCTCAGTGCAGGTCTGCATCCTGACATCCTCTTCTGATGAGGACGCGGTCACACTGGAGCACTAGTGACCTCGTTTACCTCATCACCTCCTTAAAGACCCCTCTCCACGTACAGACCCGTTCTGAGGTCCTGGGAGGTAGAGAGGAGACACGATCCAGCCCCCCACGCCTGTGTAGGTGCCTCCTGGGATTTAGTGTGCAATGTGTGCCTTCTACCTGTCTGCAGGTATCTGGAAAGAGTCCCTAAAGGGGTGATGTAAGGGACACAGGGTATCCGGGTCCCCATCCCCAGAGCTGGTGACCATCAGAGCAAGGGCTGCGGTTGGGGTGCTCGTGGCCCAGGAGCCAGGCCTGTAGCACCTGGCAACATGGTCCCCCTTCCCCCGGAGCGCTTGGCATCAATATTTGCTGCTGCTGAATCATCACGGGGCTGTGGTGCCCCTTGGAGCAGATTTCCCCAATCTTCCCTAAAACAGTAGCAGGCTGGTGACTCATGAAGTTTTGTAACTGAGGGCCTGTCAGGTTTTGTAACTGAGGGCCAAGCTGGGGTGGGAGGGGAAGCTGCTGGCCCACACGCTTAGAGGGAGCAGGGCCTCGGCTTACCCCGCCTGTGGCTCTGGCTCCCGGAGCCTCGCACGCCTGCTCTGCCTTCGTCGTGGCGGCCCCGTGCTGCACTGGCCTCAGCGAGCATCGGAACACACCAGGGCCCAGGGAGGATTCTGGCCCCGACCCCTCGCTGTCTTGCTGTGTGACCTCAGGGGGGGTCCCTGCCAGCAGGAGCCTTGGGGTCCCCGCCAGGGAAACAGGGAAGCTGGCCTCTGAGGGCTTGTGGGTTTGCTGCCCAGGAGGGAGGTGTTGGCACCAGCTCTGCCCCTCCCCGGTGGGCAGAAGCGGGGTCTGGGGTGATGCTGGGTCTCGAGACTGGGAGTTTACTTGGGTCCCCTTCCTATTGGGAGCTCGGCAGTTGTCTCAGGGGACAAAGCTTTGAAATCCTTGAGGAAACTCCTTCTGAGTGAATGAGTTGCCTTCCTTTCCAATTTTGTTCAGCGGTAAGGGAATGTTGTCTGTGTGAGGAGAACTTGGCCTCAGAAGGGTCTGTCTCCGGAGCCTGCAAATGAGGAATCCTTGTTTCTCCTGTAAAAGCAGCATGTGGTGCCTCGCAGGGGGCGGCCGGGCCGGCTGAGCTCAGGATGGCGAGCCATGTGATTGTCCTACCTCTGGTCTCTGGGGCCCCTCCACACTGTGTCCCAGGGTGGCACTCCCAGCAAGCACGGGGCCGCCCCTGTCTCTGCATTTCCGCCAGCACCAACCTGGCGACCTTCTAGAGGCCGGTCATCCTGACACGCGTGAAGGGACATCTGTGCGTTTGATTTGCGTTTCCCTGGTGGTGAGTGATGTTGAGCGTCTTTTCACAGGCCCATGGGCCATCTGGATCGGCTGTCTTCTTTCTAGGTACTTTGCCCATTTGTAAATGCTTTTTGTTTGTTTGCTATTAATTATATAATTTCCTTATATATTCCGGATATTATCCACTTATTAAATGTATGCTTTGCAAATATTTTCTCCCCTTCCACCGGCTGCCTTTTAGTTCTGTTGCCTGCACTGTGCAGAAGCTTTCTCGTGTGATATACTCCCACTTGTTTATTTTTGCTTTCGTTGCCTTTGCTTTTGGTGTCAGATCCAAGAAAGCACTGCCAAGACAGATGTCAAGGAGTTTTTCCCGATATGTTCTTCTATGAGTTTTATGGTTTCAGGTTTCACGTTCAAGTCTTTAATCCATTTTGAATAGATTTTTATGTGTGATACACCCCACGTTTGCTGTAGGTTTGTCCACAATCGCCAAGATATGGAAACAGCCTGAGCGTCTGTTGATGGGCGAATGGATAAGGAAACTGGTCCATGTACTACTAAGTATGATAGAAAACACATATATGATGGGATGTATTCACCCATATAAAGAAGGAAATCCTACGGTTTGCAACAACGTGGATGAACCCAGGGGTATTATCCTCAGCGTAGGAAGCCAGAGAAGGGTAAACCCTGCCTCGTGTCACTTACACGTAGAATCTAGATAAAAAGGTTGAACTCACAGAGGCAGTATAACCGTGGTTGCCTCGGGCTGGGGGTGGAGGAAGGGGGGTGTCGGCCAAAGGAAACCAACTTCCAGTCACAAAGTCAGCATGTGGGGGAGACCGTGCAGCACGGTGACCACGGCCAGCAGCATGTGCTACACCCTGGAAATGGGTAGAGGAAGTGGATCGGGGATGTTCTCACCAAGAGAAAAAAAGAAGGTGACGCTGTGAAGTGATGTGTTAATTAACCTGCTTGTTGTGATTATTTCAGCGTGTAAGTCTATCAAATCATCACAGCGTACACTTTAAATAGATTACGATTTTGTCAATTATACCTCAATAAAGCTGGAAAAAAATAGCAACGTCAACAGACACTCAAACTTCATCACTTTCTAATTATGTTATCACTTCTTACTATTTTCTTGAGGGTATTTCTGCAGCAATTGCATCCATAGGGCGAACATGCTCTACAAAGGTGCTATGTACGTTCTTTTATCCCTGTTATTTTTTCTGAGAGGTGATTGTGAAGCTTTTACAAGTGCACAGCTGATTTCTACTCTTAAAACACCTTAGGTCATTGAAAAAAAAGAAAAAAAAAAAAACACCTTAGGTCGCTTTCTTGCTTGGGAATTGTCATCGGCCTTTCTCTGCTACGAGGGGAGCAGTCAATCTTGGTGGATCATCCGGGAACCCCTGTACAATGGCCCCAGCTTCTTGGCCTCTGCTACCATCCGTAAATGTTTTCTTCTCCGCATATATGTTCATTCCAGTCCCATGAAAGTCTAATGGATGATAACTTCTAGCCCTGCCCCCACTCAAGGGCTAATTGCTGTAGTGTAGCTGCTACTGTTTTAAGTTGAGGATTAAGGAGACATGTACAGGTGCCCAGTGGTGAGGGTTAATTTTATGTAGCTTGGCTAGGCTATGATGCCGTTTTTGGTAAAAAAAAAAAATATATATATATATATTGCTGTGAAGATATTTTTTAGATGTGGTTAACACGTACATCATGCACTCTGCCCCTGAGTAGAGCAACGAGCCGTCCTCAATGTGGGAGGGCCTGGTCCAGTGAGGTGAAGGCCCTCAGAGCACAGACCTAGGTCTCCTGCAGCAGCAGAAGCCCTGCCTGAGGTTCCAGCTCACTGACCCACTGTGCAGACCTGGGTGGCGCCACACTCACAGGAGCCAATTCCTGAAAATCTCTCTCTGGCTGCCGACATCCTGTTAGTTCTGCTTCTCTGGAGAACCGTGATGAATACATCAAGGAAAGCTCACTGAGCTGCAAAGGGAAACGATGGAGGAAGAAAGAGGCAGAACCACTGGACAGTGTGTGCCTGGACCACCAAACGCAGAATTCCGTATCTGGAGAAGTAATCCTCCAAAATGGAAGGACAAGTAGGTAATTTCTAAGACAAAGTGGAGGGAACCCATTGCCACCAGCCACAGCAGGAGAATGTTAGAAGGGATCCTCCAGGTAGCAGATCATCAGATCCTCGCCTCCTCGTGGTGTCAGGAAGGCTGCTGGACAGGCTGTGGCTCAAGGCGTTGTTCTTAGGTGATCTGAAGACTAATTGTTTTTCAAACCAATAGCAACAATGTGTAGGGTGACTAAGTGAAAGAAATGATATCAAGGCAAAGGGACAATTTGGGGACAGGCAGCGCCTCTGTGCCCGTGGAGCTGTAGGGTATCACTTTGAAGGTGAACTAGGATTAGTTAAAACTGCACAGTGTAATCTCTAAGGCAACAACTCAAATTATAAAAAGAAGCATAAATGCAATGCTAAGAAAATATAACACCCAACCCTATAAAATGCTCGCAAAACCACAAAAGGCACAATATGAAGGGGAGAAAAGAGGACATAAGCAATAATATGAATAAAAATTGTCATGAAGATAGTAGATATCGATCCAACCATGTTGATAATCATTTTTTTGTTTTGTTTTGTTTTGTTTTTATAATCATTTTGATTGAGACAATTAGGAGACAGAGATTCACAGAGTGAACTGCCAGAACCCAACAGTATGTTGTCTGCGGGAGATCCTTATTAAAGTAAATATTTATGTTGATTTAAAGAAAGACACGGAGAAAGAACTGCCATCCTGCTCATCAGACACTGATCGAAAGAAAGCTGGGGGAACTGTATTAATTTCAGACAATATCGACTTTAGAACAAGAAACAGGATCAAGGATGAAGAGCAACATAAGGATAAAGGGGCTGATCCTCCCAGAAGCCACAGTAGCACTAAACACATATGCACCCAACAACAATCTGTGAAAAGTACATCAAAACACATAAGGCAAACAGAACCGTGTGGAGAGGTGTGCAGACCCACACCTGCGGTTGGAGACCCAATGCCCTCTGTCAGTCAGTGATGCAGCAGTCGGGCCAGGGTGCGTCCAGTGCAGAGGCCTGCAGAGCAGTGACCACCTGGGTCTGACTGACACCTACGGAGTTCTCCACCCAACAGCGGAACATGCGGAGCGCTCAGTGCAACAGACCACATTCTGGGCCATACAACACACCTTAGCTGATTTAAAAGACTAGAAACCAAACCAAGTAGGTGCTCAGACAACAGAGGAATTAAACTTGAAGTGAATAACAGGGAAATGGATGGAAAAATCCCCAAATATATGGAGAGTAAGGAACGTGCTTTCAATAATCCATAAATCAAAGAAGGCTCCAGAGAAACTGCAGAATATTTCAAACCAAATGAAAATGAAAATTATCAAAATTTGTTGGAAGCAGTGAGAACAGTGCTTACTGGGAGATTTTTCATATAGAAGAGAAGTCTTAAATCAATAATCTGAGCCACAGGACCCAAGCTCAAGAACCTACAACCGAAGAGCAAAATGACCCGAGAGCAAGCAGAAGGAGGTAGAAAAGACAAGAACAGAAATCAGTGAAATGAAAACTATAAAAGCAACAGGGAAAGCACACCCACCCACATGCATGCACACACGCATGCGCACACCCCCAACCACACACATGCACACACACAACCACATGCATGCATGTGCACACCCACATACACATATGCACATTCATGTGCACACCCACAACCATGCATGCTCACACATGCATGCCTACACACCCATGCCTCACTAGACCCACATGCATATACCCACACCCTCCACTCCCCCAACACATGCACACACAACCCATACCCCCACACACAGACACCTGCACTCACACCCCACTTATACACATGTGTGCACACAGACCCTTGCATATCCTGCTCTCCTCTGGCCTTCTGAGAGTTGGGGTTCCTTGCAGTCCTCTGGCATCTCCCCTTTCCACCACATGGAGGTTCTTCTTGGAAGGACCAGGCTCTTCTCTCTTGCACCGGAGCTGGAGGGATGGGCTGTGTCCTCCAGGCTGGGCCTGGGATGTGCAGAAGCCTCATGAACAACCCGGCCTCCTCGTGGGTATTCACACATCACCAGGGACACATCAACTCCACACCAATTCCAAACCCGGACTCCTTTCTTGTTAAATCTGCTGGGTCGAGACTAACCTCAACCCCCTAACCTGTCCCAACCCGGATTTGAGGAACACAGGAGGGGTCACCCACCTGTAGGTCAAGTGCTCCCACTGACCTGAGCACCATCCAGGGAGGCGCTGGGCGGGGCCACCACTTCCATCTGGGCGCTGTGTGGGCCCTTCCCTGCACCCCTTCCATCTCAGAGGTGAGGACACCTACTCTGGGTGTGCTGGAGCCCGCTGCCTCGTGGAGCACAGCCACCCCACCTTCAGGACACAGAGCCACCTCGCCTCCACTGACAGCTCCTGTGAAGCGTGTCCCTTATTCTCACCTTTGTTTTCACTTTTCAGTATGGAATCGCTCAGATGTGCGTCGATGTTGACTGACTATTAAGTGGCTCCTCATACCCTCACCACGTGGGTTCCTTTGTCAGTGTGTGGTTCTCTGCTCCTGTGCGGGGACGTGCGTCACACGCGGTGGTGGCCAGCCTGCGTCGCTTTGGCATTCTCCCCTAAGAATTAAGGACATTCCTTAGGATCCCAATCCCATTTTCATACCGGAGAAAGTTAGCAATGGCCCTTCCCTATTATCTTATGTCAAATCCCAATTTGAAGATCAAACGTCCCCCATCGTCACCAAGACGTGTTTAACACGCGGTTGGTGCAGATCGAAGATGGCAGTTTTGATTTCGTGTTCCTGACGTCCTTCACCGCCTTGACTTGTTGACAGGCTGGTTGGCCGCCCGGGGCACACCGTCCTGGCCCCGTGGACTGGGAGAGGCTCCCACTGCCCTGGGGCGGCTCTGGCCCTGGGATGCCATCGCCGACACAGCCCTCAGGGCTGGGAGCTGAGCCACGCGGGCGCATCTGGAAGCCGGGGCGCCCCCTGCCTCGGCCCCCCTGGATGAGCCTCGCCTGGGTCAGGTGCCCACCAGGGGCACCTCCATAGGAAGGAGTTTTGATCTGCTGGGCGGGCAGGGGGGCGCCTCATGATTTGCAGGGAGCCCCTCATTTCCAGGGGAACGGCCGCTATGGCCCTTGCTTCCAGCAGAGACCGATTAGGGTGGCTTTCGTTTGCTCGTGCTCTCTCTCTGGGAGTTATTAGGGACTCATGGATTTTTACAGACGACACGTGTCTGAGTCAACTAGTCATTTTTCTTGCTGACGCCCTGGCCGTCCCCACGTTGCTCAGTGGGATCCCTGTGAAGCTCACTCCGTCATCCTTCATCCTAATGTGGGATTTGTCATGTCAGACATTCTTTGGGAATAAATCTGAAGACTTTGCATTTATTTCAGTCGGACCTGATCCGTCATCTGAGGCCGGTGAGGCAGTGTTGGAGGCCTGGGGTGGGCGCAGGCCCAGCCCCCACACCCGCCAGCCTGTCGCACCTGCAAGCACGGCAAACGGCTTGCCGGCAGCCCCACGTGTGAAGAGGACACACGTCCACGCACCCAGACCGGTCCGTGGCACCATTTGCCCTCAGCATTGCGGAGCGTGAGATTTCCCCGTGGGCTGGAGGGTCACCCCCTGGCCCCCAGGAGGAGCTGCAGAGAGGGGGTCTGAGTGACTCAAAGCCTGTGTGTCATGCCAGAGTCACCCTCATGTCCCCTGAGAGTGATGGCTTAGGTGTGCGGCCCACCGTGGGACCAGCCCGAAGCGGGGCTGTCTGTGTGCAGTGTCGCTGTGACCTCATGTGACAGGGACCGCGAAGAGGCAGGAGCAGGAAGGCAGTGGACGTGCCGGCAGGGGACTCACCGTGTCCCAGCCCTGAGTCTCATCCTCCGCTTCCAGGGGAGGACGCCCGGGCCCGCACCTGCCACCTGCTCTGAGCACCTTGCAGCACTGGGGCCCATGGGACGATGGGGGCCGCTGCAGAGGGAGTTCTGTCTGCAGTCACCCCCCGGCCCCAGGACACGGGGGGCTGTTTCTGCGACATGCACCGGCCGCACCCGCACTGAAGTCCGCCACACACGCGGCACGCGGGGTCCCGCACGCTGTGGTCAGCGGCCCTCCCGGTGGCTCCGTGCTGCCTGCGGCTTGGACCTGGTGGCCGTGCTTTCTTCTCACCGCCTGGGACGCGAGTCCCTGCGCTCTCGGGGCAGCAGATCACCTGCTAAGGGTCCCAACGGCATCACAAAGAGGATTAGGAAGTTGGTCATTTCGCCTCATGCGCCAAACTATGCCCATTGCTTGGGCAGGCGGAGGGCGGAAAGCACACGGGGCTGCATTTAGCCACATCAGGGTGTGGGTGTTCTGGGGCCTGACCCGGCCGTGCTCTACACGTTTGCCTCGACAGACGCAGTCATGCAGCCTCCCCTCAGCTCCTATTTCATGTCAGTTTAAGGTTCCCGAAGTTGAACACAAAATAGAGTCAAGCATATTTTAAACCATGGTTGTTTCCTTCTCAGACAAATATACTTTTTTAAAAATAAAAAATAGTGTGTGTTTTCCAGGACTCCAGTCCATGCAGAGTTTAGCCTGAGCTCTCGAGGGTCTTTACTCTCTGGCTGCTTATTCATGCCCTGGATCTGTATCCCCTGGCAGGACGGTCAGGTGTTGCCGTTGCCTGGACCTGTAACACCCATCATTAGCTCATAGGCTCTGGGGTGTCGGTGCCCTGGGTAGATCAAGAAGTTGGAGCTCGGCTCGACAGCTCACCCGTGTTGGCGTGGTGGTCCTAGTGAGCACCTGGCCTGCTCCTTGAAGCCACAGAGTGGCTTCTTTTGCTCCAGCCATCACGTCACCCTCCAGGCAGGAATGCACCTGGAGGGTGCACTCTGCTCACCTCCCAGCACTCTTCAGGGAAAGCCGGCTAGTTTAGCAAAAGGCAGTGAACCATTTGAACTTTTAATTGTTTTGGGAAAAAAATGATATATATATGTATGTATGTATGTATGTATAATGTAAAAACCATTCTAAAATGCTCTAAAGGGGAAAAAATGGAGAAGGAAAAAATCTCAGGGAAAAATCTGTCAAGTTTTTTATTCATTTTCCCTAAATTGGAGACCTTAGGAATAACTTCTGCTCACAATTTACGAAGTTGGTCAACAAGTCATGGATAAGGTGAGATTTAGCTACTATTTTATTTTGTCCATATCAAGACCATCCTGCCTCTAGAGCACACGGCGTCAGGGGCGAAGCAGGGAGCACAAGCCCCGGGCGGTCGGTACCCCGGGGCCTCCAGGTGACGAGCCCCTGCAATCGCTAACCTGGGGCAGGGAGAAGGGGAAGGTCTGGAAGGTTCTGGGAGGTTCCTAAGGCTTTAGTGAAGCCAGGACTTATGGACAATGTACAGATCACGGAAAACACCTGACTACTTTTTTGAGTAAAATCAGGGAAAAAGTAAGAGTCGGCACAGACGTTACCTGAGAGTGGCTTTGTCTACACAGAGTGTCAGAGCCTCCTTTACCTCGACCAGGAGCCTCAGCTCACCCCCACGAACCAGGAACCACGGTCAGGCACACAGTGCACTGTCATCGGCCCTAGAAAGGGAGGGACTCCTGGCACCTGCTGCAGCGTGGACGCTCCCGGAGGGCATGGCGCTCGTGCGTAAGCCCGTCACCGAGGGACAGAGCGCGCAGTCCCACCTCTGTCGGCCCACAGACACGGGGCGGCCGAGCGAGGGGAGCCAGGCTGGAGCCCGGGAGGCGGCCGGGGTCTCGGCCGGCGCTACTGACTCCCACACAGAAACATCTGTCCAGAGGTGGGCCTTCTGCTAACTGTCCTTGTCATGGTAAAAGTGCAAGCGGAAAGCAAGAGAAAGAAGAAAGCCCTGCCCGGCCTGATCCGGAGGCTGCGGTGCTCGCCCGCCTGCCTGTCCGTCCTGGGGCCCCTGGGGCCCCTGGGGCCAGCTTCAGAGACGGCGACTTCCACCCACGTGCTGTCTGGCCACACCGCCTGCCCCTGTGGCTGCAGAGACCTGGCCCGGCCCTGTCCTGCTTGGTTCTGGGCTTTCTCCCCGAGGTGTTGGGGCGCTGAGTCCATCGGGGGCGGGGAGACACCTGCCAGCGTGACACCAGGAATGCTCTCTAATCACCCAGGTGTGACCAGAGAGCAGCATCGCGAGGGACGGGCCTAGACGAGCTTACTCGTTGCTCATCTGACCCAGATTGTGAGCGTCTGAGTTTCATGCCTTTTTAATCACGCCCGCTCATCCCTGCTCTGAGCTCACAGATTTCCTTGCAGCTACATTGTATTTTCCACTTCCAGGGTCGCGCACCTGCTGCGAGGTCACACGCCCCTGGTTTCCTCCCTGTGCCCCATGACCTTGTGCTGCCGAGAAAACACGCTCAGCATCAGCTCCGGAGCTGGTCTACTGCACACGTCCTGGCGTCACGTGGGCAGCTCTGACGCTGGCCCCGGGTTGGGTTTCTGCAGGTGCACGCCGTCCCCCCGACAGAGTAACTCGCTTCTCTGTTCTTCAGGATCGCGTTGCATCTCCTGTTCTGTGACTTTATATTTGTTTTAAAGATTTCACTTATTTATTTAAGAGTGAGAGAGAGTGTGAGCCAGGGGAGGGCCTGATGGAGAAGCAGCCTCCCTCGTGAGCGGGGAGCCTGATGTGGGGCTCGGTCCCAGGACGCTGAGTGGGCTCATGCCCTGAGTCAAAGGCAGATGCTTAACAGACTGAGCCACCCAGGCGTCCCTCAGTGACATCCTAAAATGCTCTTTGCAGACACACAGGAAAGTGGGCACTGCAGTCAATCTTTCCCCTTCCCCTTCTTGCTACAGTACGCTCTCCTAGTCCCTTGGGGGAGGGGTACCTGGCGACCTCCAGCACAAGGGGGGAATTATCAAAGGGGGGAATCCATTTCAATCACAGTCATGGCGAATGCTGTAATAATGATTAATTTCAAGCCAGAATTTCCTTTTCTGCTCATAATTAATGTTGTTTCTTCAAAGAACAGCCTTGACACTTAAAGGAATAAATATTTCTTCCATTATTTCTCTAATGTATTCAGCAAGTCCCTTTAAGCAGTGGAGCATGGCAATGGTGCTCTTGGTGCTTCTGTCAATTTGCATAATCCTGTTGCTAAAGGGATATTGAAAACTCCGAACTTAGAAATAAGTAGGCTGCACTCAGTAAATTATTTATAAAATCAACACAAATTCTGGGATTTTTCTTCAAATGGAAGTATGATTTCAGGGCCTCAAATAAAGTGAGCATGTTCTCAACTGCACCCGGACAACCCGCCACTTCTGAAGGTCAGAAGGGAACAAGAAAAGGCAACAAGGTCACCGAAGTCCTTTCCTAGCTGGGTTGGAATAGGGCCACCGCATGATGATGGCGTGGGTGTCGGGGGGAAGCACGCAGGTGCCTCCTGAGCTGGATCCCACGGAACCCGGGAAGCACGGCCACGCACCCCACCAACAGTCCCAACAGAAACACCTGTTGTTTGCTCCTTTATGCGAATTCCTGTCAAACTTATATTTGCCTTCTCTTCACCAAAAGCAGGGCAATTTTTCCCATGAACCCCTAACTCGTGACACAACGTGCAGAAATTCACTACGACGTCTTGAGTCACTTCTGAAAGAACTTTTACTCGCAACAGCTTTTTAAGCAAGGCTTTTTGGGAAAGAAAATATTGCACAAGGAAAGGGGAGACAATCCTTTGTCATGCGCTGTGTGTGCGGCTGTGCCGTTAGGGGCGAGCCAGAGCCACTGTGACACTCTTTTTTTAAAAAATTATTTATTTAGTTATTCATGAGAGACACAGAGACCCAGAGAGAGAGGCAGAGACCCAGGCAGAGGGAGAAGCAGCCTCCATGCAGGGAGCCCGATGAGGGACTCGATCCCGGGACCCCGGGGTCACAGCCTGGGCCCAAAGCAGACGCTCAACGGCTGAGGGACATTTGGTCTTCTTCGTGTCAATTTCTGTTAAAGAAACAAACAACCCCCCCAAAAGCTATTTTACTCCTCTCTTTGGTACTGGTTGAGGAAATCATGCAGGGCTGGGCTTAACTGCCTGCCTGCGATGACTTACGTCCGACTGGTCCCATTGCCACGGGGGATAGGCCACCAAGTCCTGAACGAGGAGCTTCAAAGAATTTTCTTCTGCTTAGTGAACGTCCGCTTTTCAAAAAAAAAAAATAGTCAAAATGGTATTTGGTATTTGCACTTGTGTTTGGGTGCCTGGGGCTCAGATACACATGCGAACTACAGACAATAGGAGGTGCAGCCAGGATGGACAAGACCGTGTGGAATCACATCACGGCTGCTGGGGCCCAGTGGCCTGGAGCAGCCCCGGGGCTGGGGACTGGTGGCAGGACGGGCCCGGCACGGCGGTCAGGGCGAGGGGCCATCCTCTGCACCCCCCCGAGGCCCAGCATCGCCGGCTGGCTTGCTTCCAGAAGCGGGGCCAGGGGCAGGGGTTCAGGTCAGAGCACGAGGACTGGGCTGAGGGGGGCTCCTGCCAGAGGCAGACGTGGTGGCGTGTCCGTGGTGACGTGTCTGGGGCCTGGGGCTTGGGCCACACTGCAGCCTTCCCTGTGGAATAGGAGCAGCGAGTGATTTCCACTCAGCCCCCGGCCCCCTGGGTCCCACCCGCAGGACAGGCCCCGAGGCTCGGGTGGACCCTCACCAGCAGAGGTCTGGCTTT
Organism: Canis lupus familiaris; assembly: GCF_011100685.1. Taxonomy (NCBI): domain Eukaryota; kingdom Metazoa; phylum Chordata; class Mammalia; order Carnivora; family Canidae; genus Canis; species Canis lupus. The sequence continues at coordinate 54,033 of NW_023330525.1, forward strand.
TTGAGTCACTTACGTGATTCAAGACTCAAGTGCTGTGTTGGCAAAATAGTTCTAACTGCAAAATTTCTGCAATGGATTGAAAAAATGGAGCATGGGGCATTTCGGTGCTCTGAGAAAGGCAGTTGAGGATGTAGGGCCCAGCCACCAAATATGACTGTGTCATGTATATACGGGGTGCCCGGCCACCCGGACTTGGGGCATGAGTGGGTCATAGCACCTGCCCTCACTCTCCTTTTTTTTTTTTTTTTTTTTTTTAAATTTTTTATTTTTATTAATTTATGATAGTCACACAGAGAGGGAGAGAGAGGCAGAGACACAGGCAGAGGGAGAAGCAGGCTCCATGCACCGGGAGCCCGACGTGGGACTCGATCCCGGGTCTCCAGGATCGCGCCCTGGGCCAAAGGCAGGCGCCAAACCGCTGCGCCACCCAGGGATCCCCTGCCCTCACTCTCCTAATAGAAGGTGTGACAATGAGGCCGGCTGAGCTTCAGATCCTTGCCCTCTTGTCAGACGGGGATGGCTTGGTGCCTCCGAGAAGGTGGGCCTTCCTGGGCCTGCCAGGGGGCAGGGGCTGAGGACGCAAAGCTGGACCCGGGCTCATCCTTCCCCAACTGCACAGCCCCCGGGGCTGGTGTGGCCGTGGCCAGGGTGCCAGAGCTCCTCCGTGCCAGAGCGCTGTGTGGCACATGCGGAGCACAGTTCCTACAAAAACCATCAGGCTCCGTACAAGGGCTCAGTGAAAAGAGTAGCTTGATGGCAAATATGCTAAATAAGAAGCACCCACGTCCCAGGAACACCTGTCAGGGCGTGATGAGAAAAGGCATCCGGTTGGGACTAGAAACAAAAACCACAGAAAGCATGAAATGGCAGGATTAATGGGAGCTGTCCTGGCCACCAGCCCCTCTCAGAGCACGTCGGCGGACACGGAGCCCGGGGCGGCTTCGCTGACAAGCAGGCGGGATGCTGCAAGACGTGACGGCGCGCTCCAAAGTAATCTGTGGGTTTAATGCAAAGCCAACTCTTTCAGTGTCTTAAAAGCATTTGCGAATGCATGAAATATTCAAGGAAAAAGCCTGAAGATACGGGGAAAACATACGTACGAGGCCATCAAAGCTTCTGAGGCAAAACAGATAGGATCAGGAGCTCAAGGTCTGTAAGCTGGAGCCGCCACGATAAAACGTGCAGAAGAATAGGAACAAACAGAGGGAGAGGCGCGCGGATCAAAGGAAGGGCAAGGAGGCAGGCCCCGGGTGAAACTCTGAGATGGGGTTTCCGAGGAAGGACCTGTTAGTGACTGTTCTCAGAACAGGTGGGTAGCAGCCCCGAGAGGGAGCATATTGGATCCGTACCTTCTATCACTGGAATTAGATTCAGCTAAATTTAGAATAAAGAATTACATGGAAGAAATAAGATTTTAAGAGCTAGCAGAAAGCATAAAATTATATTATCGTGGAAGACAATTTCCTCAGCTCTGAAGCAATGGGAGAAATTGCAGAGGAAAATTAGATTTGTAGCACAAAAACGTTAAATTATAGTGTTATTAAAAAGATCTGAGGTCAGAGGGTGGAACGATGATTGGGAAAAGTTTCTGCAAGGTGTAGATAATAGCCCTTGTTCCCTGGATTGTGGAGGACATGAACGTGGTGATGGACAGTGAACATGGTGATGGATGATGGACACGGTGATGGAGGGTGAACACAGTGATGGAGGGTGAACACGGTGAACACAGTGATGGAGGGTGAACATGGTGACGGATGGTGGACACGGTGACAGAGGGTGACCACAGTGGTGGATGACAAACATGGTGGTAGATGGTTAACATGGTGATGGAGGGTGGATATGGTGACAGATGGTGGACACGGTGATGGAGGGTGACCACGGTGACGGAGGGTGACCGCGGTGGTGGGTGATGAACATGGTGATGGACATCAATCATGGTGATGGACAGGAAGTGTCGGCGTGTGGTGCCAGCAGTGCTCCTGTCCATGGCCACACTCGGGGTCTGTGGCCCATGGAGCTGTCACCAACTTGTTTGGGGGAAACACCATAACCCTCGGACAGCATTGTCCTTTCCCTGTTGATCCTCGTATCTGGATACTTCGTCTTCGGTCTACACCGGGCAAGCACACACAGTGCACGGTCATCTGCCGGACTGGCCGACGCTTTCAGGGTTTCTCAGTGGACGAGTGAAAGCCTCTGATTCCTTCGAGCCGGTGCGAGTGCTGGGGCGAAGGGCGAGGAGGGAAACGGGGAACCCTGCAGGCCTGCATGGGAGCCGGTGCGAGCCCGGGGGCCCAGGGCAGAGCAGGGAGCCCGAGGACAGGCCCGTGCTCGGGCACAGGGCTGTGTCACCCGCCCCCGGGGGAGGCCGTCCGAGGGCACTGCCCGGCGAGGACTAACCCTAATTCTTTAGAAGAAGCTGACCCTCCTGGTCAAAACAAGGGCGAGTCTCCCCCACCTCACAGCACCTACCGTAGAGAACTTGCATTCCGGGTTCTTCCCCTGCCCTTGGAAGCGGGTGGAAATCCATTTAGAAGCAAAATAAGCCTCTTGCCAACCTCACAAGCCGGGTGCCAGGGTGTCTCTCTCAAGGACCTGGAGCAAGCTCTTGGGGCGTCAACGTCCCTAGAGGCCGTGTCTGCGTCCCCGCACCCGTGGCAGGGGCGTCGTGGGCACCGTCGTGGGCGCCGTGCCCCGTGTTGCCATCTCCATCTCGTTGTGGGAACAGGAGGCCCGTTTCTTCCTTATGAGACCGGCCATCGCCACAGGTGCCCCCTGCCCCGCCCCAGCACCGCTTCTCATTTCCCTTGAGGACACACGTGGAATGGGGGGGTGCGCAGCCGTGGGGTGTCCTCCTGGCTCCTCGATGCCTAGCGGGCTCCTGGGGTGCACAGGACATTCTGGTTACGGATCTCGTTCCTGCCTCCTGGAACAGGTTTTCTGTGTCGAGAGGCGCCCAGGTGTCCCTGAGCCGCGAGCAGGGTGTGCGCCCCAGCAGGGGCCACGAGCCTCGGCCGGGGACCAGGCCCTCCCGCTACGGGGAGCCCAGCGCCCTTCCGTCGGGCTGTCCCGAGACCTGGACATGGCGTGTTAGGATCCAGGAGTTCAGACCGCCCCGTGCTCCCGTGTCCCCATCCCCCCCCGGCCGGTGAGAGCCCTGGAGGACCCGACCTTGTGCCCGTCCCAGCCCGCCACGGGCCGCACAGCCCCGACCTGCCTGTTTCCCGTGGACACAGCCCAGGCGCGGAACAGGACAAACATGAAATGTGAGGAGCAGGGGGTTGGGGTACTTTTAAAAAGAAGCTGAAAGAGCAGCTGATCTTACAGGATAACTTGGAAGGTTTTAATGCTAATTTTGCACATTTATAAATCTCGGGCTTATGTAAGGCGAGGCCAAGTTCCTGGGGCTCATCGGCTCGCAGGCGAACCCCCAGGCCTCACAGGTCATGAGCAAAGCCAGAGGGCAGGGTTTCCAGGGCCCACGTTCCATCCGGGCCGTGAGCCCTCTGTGCTCGGGGACACGACCTAGAGGCTGCAGCCAGTGGAGGACCCAGAGTGCTGACACACAGCGGTCTCTGCAGGGTGCACGTCACGTCCCAGGACATGCACATCTGCCTCCCTGCCCCCCCATTCCCTGGGTTCAGGGGCTCCTGTCCCCACCTGCCCGCCTCCCTCACAAGCGATGCCTCTGGGACGTGGGGATGAGGCCACAGGCGCAGTGAAGGACCCTTGGTAAGTAAGGAGTAAGGAGAGGGAGGGAGGGAGAGAAAGAGGGGGAGGGAGGAGGGAGGAGGGAGGGAGAGGATGGGGAGGAGAGGGAGGCCCCCGCCCCCCCAGGCCGTCCAGGCTCAGTGATCCTGGGGCGAGCACCACCAGCCTGCGGTTGGAGCCCCTGCCATCCAGCGGCTCTGCCCGGGAGGTGCCATCGCCCGGAGGCAGCGCCCCCCCAAGCGTACCCTGGGCCTGAATGGCCAGGCGCCCTCCCTCCGCCCCCCCCCCCAGTCCCCTGGCAGCCCTGGGCATGCTCCCCCCTCGGGCGGGGAGCCCTGGAGCCCGGGTTCTCCCGGAGCGTTGTGCGGTGGGCCCGGGACTGGCTCAGCTGGGCCCCCCAAACCTGAGCACAAAGTGACCCCGCCAGGCCACGGGTGGAGAGCCCCCGGTTCCAGGCTCCGTGCTCCGGCTCGCGGGGCTCCCCTCCGAGGGATTCAGGACCTGCAGGAAGCAGGGGCTTTGGATAGGAAGGAGGGGGCGGGGGTCCACGGGGGCTGTGGTGCGGGGAAGCTGTTGCTCCAGTCCGGGGAGGCCTGGATGCGACGGGCCCTCGGGGCAAGGGCTGCTCGAGGGCTTGGTGCTGGGCCCCGGGCTGGAGAGGACACGCCGGCCCTACAGGGTGCCTGGGGGGGGGGGGGCTTCCAGACCCAGGTGGCTCCTCTAAGGTGGTGGAGGGACCAGCAGAGGCGGCGCAGCAGGGAAGACACAACATCCCCTGTGGTGTTTTCAGGAACCTCCCCGGTGGGGCGGCCGTGGGAGCCACGGGGTGCAGGTGTGGTGTGCTCTGGGCGGAGTGAGCGTGGGGACAGGGGAGGGGCTGTGGCACCTGCCAGCTGCCCCAGCACATCTTCAGGGTTTAGCGTAGGGAGGCGAGCCTTCCACTGTGGCCTCGCGTGACTGGGAGGCTGGTCCACCCCCGGCTGCCGGGGACCCCAGGACATGTGCCCTATTAAAGCTAAATGGAGACTTGGGTTTCAGGCGTGTGCGGGAGGCCAGGCTGGGCAGGCAGGGGTGTCCTGCTGCGGCACCAGGAGCCTGCGCGGGGCGGAGGGACGTCTGCAGACCACCTCCCTCGGGCAGCCCACCAGCCCCGATCAAGGGGCTGAAGCTGCGGGTCCCCGCCTCTGCTCCCCCTGCCTTCCGGGCAGCAGAGCCCCTTGCTCGCAGGCCACAGGGCTTCTTTATATCTCACTGGGTGGAGCCCCGAATCCCCAGCAGCCACACCTCTGAAAGTCCCTCTGGCCCGGGGTCCCGAGAGAACTGCTTGGCGACTGTGTCAGTTTTGTTTCCCGGGGGGGGGGGACGACTGTGCTGAGGCCTGCTGGGGGCATCTGATCACCTGCTCTGCTCCCCAACGGCCCCTCTCTCGGGGTGCGGGGCTGGCGGTGTCGTGATCACTGCTTTGTCACGAAGGCCATGGAGGCGCAGCCGAAACAGGAGCCCACAGCGAGGTCGGGGGGCCCACGGCGAGGCCAGGGAGCACCCAGGGAGGTCGGGGAGCCCACGGCGAGGTCGGGGATCCCACAGCCAAGTCGGGCAGCACCCAGTGAGGTCGGGGGGCCCACAGTAAGGTCGGGGAGGGTCCCACGCACACGGGAGCTGGTGTTGGGGCATGTCTGTCCTCACCAAGTGTCCTCCCAGCCTCTTCAGCCTGAGCCCTGAGGGATCAACTTCCCCCGCCCCTCACTCCGGGGCAGAGGCACTGCCGTCTGTCCTGAAGCTTGGGGGCCCCTACCAAGGACAGAGACCAGCTGTCGCCTTGCTCACCCTATGGCTGTGCAGGCACAGGAGGTACAAAGCGCCTGTGAGCTGCTTGATGCTCCCTCCCTCTCCCTCCCTTCCCCCCTCCCCCTCCTCCTTCCTCCCTCCCCCCCATCGCCCTCCCTCCCCCCATTGCCCATCCTCGCCTCCCTCCCCCATCACCTGACCTGACCTCCCTCCCTCCCCCTCCCTTTCTCACTCCCTCCCCATTGTCCCACCCGATGCACCTGCAGAGGAACAAGTAGAGCCCAACAGCGGGCGGGTTCTGGTGCCAGCCTCACTGCTGAGGGCAGACGGGAAGCCACGGAGCCGGCCGTGAACCGCTGCTGAGCAGGTGACGGTGGCCCCGCAGAGGATGGCACTGGAGCACCGCAGAGAGCACAGCTCCCTGTCTCCCTCCTCCCTCGCAGTCCTCCCTGTCTGCGCCTGGGCCCAGGTTCTCCTAAGCTTTGAGGGAACAGCTCCAGCCCCCCCTCCCCGGCAAAGCTCAGGGTCTGAGGCCCCAGGTGCCTGAGTGCCCCAGAAAGAGCCCTTCCCCCAGGAGCACGGGGTCAGCTGCTCTGCTTCTCGGCTCCCTTTGCCCCCGCCCCTTGGCGCAGGACGAGGTGCCAGCCTGGGAGGGCAGGACGGAGCGCCAGGACCCACAGCGGGGTCACAGGGCGTGCAGGGAGATCACGGGGGGCCGGACGCCGGACTGTGAGCTTCGTGAACCCTGAGTGTTCACAGAGCGCCGAGGACTTGACCGACCCGCACCAACCGTTCTGCATCTGCAAGGGAGCGGGACAGAGGCCGTGACAGGCCGCGCTCTGTGTCCAGGGACACCGCCGGGGCCCAGGGACAACTGGGCTCACACAAACATGTCCTCTGGACAGCGGGGTTCAACTAAACCCAAAACCGAGAGAAAAGAGGAAAATCTGCCAACGCTTGGAAATGAAGCCGTGTGGTTTAAAATCATCCATGATTAATCAATCATCAATCAATCAATCAATAAAAAAATCATCCATGATCAAAGGGAAGTCTGCAAGGGAACTAGGAAAATATTTAAGACTGAATAAAAATGCAAATACACAGAGTTTGTAGGAAGCGGCTCCGGCCGCACCGGAGGGAAGCACAGACCATTCAGTGCCCCAGTCAAAGGAGGAGAAAGTTGAATTCGGAACCCGAGCTTCAGGTTAGAAAACTGGAGAAAGCCGAGCCCGGTGACCCAGGGCAAATGTGTTTTGAGTCGGTGTTTATGTCATTGGCAAAAATGTTGGTTTCTCCCCAGCCTCGTCTGCACTATGTCCCCCCGGCCCCCTTTCAGGCGGCAGTGGTTCCACCGCCTCAGCATCTTCCAGACCCGACGAGAGCACCTCCGATGGGTGCAAGGCAAGCTCTGGAAGTGGATTATCCTTGACCACGTTAGGTGGTGCCTTCCTTGTATGACGAGTTCAATAAAATCTTTAAAAACAGAGAATGGATATTGAATGTAAATTTGTGTATTGCTCATTTTATAGGATGGAAATGAGGTGTGGATGGGAACGGAGGGGCGTGGTTACGTTTCTGGTAATGATTTGAAAAGAATCATTGTGATAAACATATTGAAACATGGAAATGTCGTCTTGTTGCTAAAAGAATATACAGAGGGGACGCGTGGGGGCTCAGTGGCGGAGCGTCTGCCTTCGGCTCAGGTCGTGATCCCCGGGGGTCTAGGATCGAGTCCCGCATTGGGCTCCCTGCTCCCTGGGGAGCCTGCTTCTCCCTCTGCCTCTGCCCCTCCCCCTGTCAAATAATTAAATAAAATCTTCCAAAAAAAAAAAAAAAAGAGAGAGAGAATGTTTAGAAAAATCTCTAAGAGATGTACAATTTCCTTTAGAGAAAATTTGAAACCAAAAGAATGATTTATACAAAAATTTGTAGAGAAAGCAATTGAAAGTCCGCTCACATAAACTCTCACAATCGCCTAATCTACATATTATAATCTGCATATTCTTAATATTTCAAAAGGGAATCCACCATCCCGGCCATCATCTCGAGGCCTTTCCCTGCTAAGCGTTCTCCCGGCAGATTCCAGGTAGACACGTTCCAAGCGGGATCCGGAGGGGAGCAGTGATTCGGGGAGGGAGGAGAGGGTTCAGCACTCCGCCCTCGGGAACGTGAAGGGCTGGGGTGCGTGTGGCCTGCTCACTGTAGAGTGCTGAGGCACGCCGCCCACGCGCCGCGAGTGCCAGGCTGCTGGGGGCCGGCCCTGGGGTCGAAGCCTCCCTCTCCAGGGCCAGCCCGGCAGCCGCCGCCTGCGATGTCCTACAGCCCCGAGCCCAAAGACCCTCGTGTCCGGTGGCCCTGGAGGCTGGACGTCCCGGACAGGGCTGCCGGCTGGTCAGGGTCCTGGTGAGGCCGCTTCCTGGCTCGTAGACGCCGATTCCCACCGTGTCCTCACGGGGCAGAGAGTGTGGGCTCCTCTCCTGCCAGGGGCGCTAATCCCACCAACAGGACCCTGCTCCCCTGACCTCATCTCACCCGGACCGCCTCCTCCTCCACCATCCCACGGGGCTTAGGGGTAAATGCATGAATTCGGTCCAGACCCCGTCCTAGCCAGAATCTGGGGGGGCCAACACCTGCTTCGGTCTGAGCGTCTGGCACCGGCCGAGCCCTGAGTGCCAGAGGAGCCTGGGTCCTTGCCAGGCGCCTGCTGCGGGCCTGAGGGTTGGCCTCTGCACACCTGTCGGGCCTCCTGTCCATCCAGGACGTCCCGCATGGGCTGAGCTGCGCTTTGCGAGGTGTTTCGGCAGAACCAGACCCGGGACTGACTGCTGCTGGGTCAACGGCTGGACGCGCACAATTCTGCATTCCTCCTAGGGGATGCAGACTTGGCAGTGGGAGCAACAGGGATGTGTTCCCCCGCAGTCTGGGGGCTGGAGCCCGAGGTCCAGGGGTCCCCATCTCCTCCTCGCAAGGATGCCAGTCTGGGTTCAGGGCCCACCCCAAATGCAGGAGGGCCTCGCCTCGAGAGCCTTCACCAGTTACACCCATTTCCAGAAACAGCCCTGCTCTGAGGCTCCGGGCAGACGGCAGTTTGGGGCGACACTGGCCTGCGGACCCCAGGGACCTCTCCCTCTGCCACTGTTCCTAGGCCCCCCAACCGTCTACCTGCTGAACGGGGGACGTAAGGTCGTTCTCGCTCCATCTCCTCCCTCCGAGCGGCTCGTCCTCATCCTCCTTCCTGCCTCCTCTGGCTCTCCAGGAGCACCGCGTGGGCCTCATGGCGGTGACATTCCCAAGGAAGGGTGAGCAGAGGCCCGTGGACCCTGGGAGGGGGGTCTGCAAGGCCAGCCTGGTGGCGACCCTGTGTGGTCACATGCGTGGCCACAGAGCAGGAGGCCCTGCTGTAGGGGAGGGACCCTGAGGACCCTGGAGGCTGGGTGTCTAAGGCTGGGTGTCCTCAGAAGGGTCCCGATGCCCTGGTGGTGCACCACGCACGATGACTCGGTGGCCGGCCAGCAGCAGGAGGGATGGGACCGGGCAGCAGTGGGCTCCCGGAGGTGACTCTGAGTCTCCCAGGAGATTGTGCACGTGTGGAGCAAGGCTGTGTCAGTAGAACAGAAACCAAGGGACAGTGGGCGGTGGGGGCGGGGGCAGCCTCGTAGGATGGGCCAGGGTTTGCACCTGGGGGAGGGTGTGGGGAGCCCATCACTGGGATGAAGCGGAGGCCAAACTGGGCCTGAGGATAGTAACAGCTCAGGGGGGATGTGGGTCTGAGGCCAGAGGCCTGGACATTGGTGGAGTATGAGCCCCCACCCGCCTTCCAGTGCATCTCCCGGGAGGCAGGTGGATGCTGGGGGGGCAAGGAGAGAGGCTGAGACCCCCCTCGTTAGCTCAGAGGGGGCCGGGGCGCTGCACGTCACCCCCCAGGCTGCAGGGCACATAGCCCCTGGCTCGCAGCACCGAGGTGGGGATGCGGGGAGCATGCACAGGCCAGGATCAGACCTCGCAGGTGGTGCAGAGTGGGGGGGGGGGCGGGAAGCCAGCGCCGGGCAGTGGCTGGCGGGTGGGGACGTTAAAAACCACACACTTAATTCTCCAGAAAGTGCTGCGAGCATCAGATCTATATTTGGATTGGAATGGCTTATTGGCCAAATATTGCAGCAGATGCTGGAGGGAGGCTTAATTGGGGGAGTCTGACTTCTTCAGTCTCCAGACATTCTGAGTTTGGTGCAATTTAATTTGTATGAAATAAACCACCTTTTAAAAGGTCGGAAGCTACAATATAAGCCGTTTATAGTTGTTAGAACGGTATTTTTCTTTTCAACATAATTGAAAGTGATCTCTAATGACTGGTAAAGGCGGCGTGGTCTCTGGGATCCTGGGGAAGAACACGCAGCAGTGGACATGTCCACCTCACGATTTAATTTGCCCTTCACACTAAGCCCCCGAAAATTGAATAACATTCTTCCTCCCTTCAAAATAAATCAAGCATCACAGACGGCCAGCAGAGAAAATTGATTCTATCATATCTAATGAGGACAGAGCCGCACTTGGAAGCCACAGGATGTTCCAGGCACGGCTGCAAGCATGGTCCTGGGATGGGCAGGAAGTGTCGGGTGGTCCGCCTGGCCTCCTTCTCCAGCAGCTGCCTTAGCCCCACTTTGCCTCCCGGCCCCAAGCCCGGCTGCCCGTGGACGCAGAAGGACACCTGCAGACTGCAGTCTGGTTTCCCCTCTGGGCGGAGCGACAGTGGGCAAGGAGAGTCCACGCAGCAGGCAGCGACCCTGCAAAGACGAGATGTTATTCTGGGCTGAGCGGTCCTGCCCAGCCGTGCGTGCAGCCCGAGCAGCAGAGATTCTAGCTCAGAGGGGCTCAGATGTCACAGAACCACCTGCAGGGCGTGTGGCCGGGCCCAGCTCCATGCTCCTGATTCAGCAGGTCTGGGTGCCACGTTTCTGGTAAGCTCCCTGCTGATGCGGGTGCTGCTGGCCTGGGAGCCACATCCCAGATCCATGGCTCTCGATAAATATGATGACGCTTCCCATTCAAATATAGCAACAGGCATGACGAGCACAGAGACGCAGCCGGGGACAGAGAACATCCTGGGAGGGGGACAGAAGGAAGTCACTCCTCTGTCCTGGAGTCGCCATCCTGACGCAGAATGAGCCACCCTCAGGTACGGCCTGCTCTGGCTGTTCAGAGGTTCGCAAGCAAGATAAGCTGAGGCTGCCAACTTGAAAAATAAAGTCACAAACACACATGCTTTTCTCAAGTGTACAGCTTACTGACTGAGAGCAGGAGCCCGGGAGGGGCAGAGCAGAGGGAGAAGCAGACTCCACGCGGGGCATGAGCCCGATGCAGGGCTCGATCCCAGGACCCTGAGATCACTACCCGAGCTGAAATCAAGTCAGATGCTTACCCGGGGGGGCCACCCAGGGGCCCGCTTACTGGCTTTTCGAACCTTTGCAGCCCTGTGTCACCGCCCACGTGAAGAGCACTTAGACATTTCCCTCCCATGTACATCATCTTCCTCCCCCGTCAGTCTCTCCAAACCGGAGGCGCCGCTGTCCGATTTAACCCCTGGGGAGAACCCGATGGCTCGGGGACTGCCCCGGAGGGAGAGCGTGCAGCTGGCCCTCTGCTGGCTTCCTAACCCTCGGCGATCCAGCCACGCGCTGCAGGTGACAGCGGTTTGATCGTTTCAAAGGTGTGCAGCGTCAGCTTTTAAAACCCCTTCCACTTGGAAAGAACCATAGATCGGCAAGAAAGTCGCAAAGACAGTGGAGCAAGGCCTCGTGCGCCCCCCCAGCGGGTGTCCGTGGCCGCGGCCTGCCCGCCCGTGGCGCGGTGTCCAGGGGCAGCCGACTTGGCTGCAGCGAGCGTGGGCTCCGCGCCGCCAGGTGTCACGCGTGGGGGGCCCGCAAGCCCCTGCAGGTGCACGTCGGAGCTGTACGTGTGGGTGGAAACCGCCCGTGCCCTGCACCCCCAAGGGAGCTGTCGCTCCTCACACTGCGGATTGCACACCTTTGTCATCCTTTACGGGGATGGCCCGGTGCGGCCAGGCCCCGCGCCCTCGGGCCTCTGCGTCCAGCATTCCAGGCTCTCACGACTTTCGGTCCCGCTGCCACCTGCTGGGGTCACGCCGCTTATTTCAGTCTCGGGTTATCCCCCCGACGGCGTTGGCGAGAGCGGAGTGCTCGCCTCTGGAATACACACCCGGCTGTTTTCAGGGGGGCTGCACCCCGAGAGACACAGGTTCTCACAGCTGTGGGGCACCGGGCATGAGGACTGGGTTCAGGGCAGCCACGCTAGCAGGTGTGAAGGGGAGGCCCCTGGCGGATGGCCCCTGGCGCCTTGGGCTCTGTTTGCTCTGCCGCTAGTGGCTAAAGATACTGAGTGTTGTCCTCCTCTCTCGGCTTAGGGCGTCCTCCTCTCTTGGCTCAGGGCATCCTCGTCTTTCGGTTTAGGGCGTCCTCCATTCTTGGCTTAGGGTGTCCTCCTCTCTCGCTTAGGACGTCCTCCTCTCTTGACTTAGAGTGTCCTCCTCTCCTGGCTTAGGGTGTCCTTGTGCATGAGTCCATACCTTGTTCACCACCGCCTTTTATGGGCTCCTTATATATTCCAGGTGCTTGTCAGATACGCTTTGTTACAAACATTTCCCCCAGTTCCTAGCTTGGCTTTTAACCCTTTTGCAGGCGTGTTCCTATTTGTTTCCTCTTGTTTTGTTTTTTCGCAGAGCTGTGCTTTGGAAGTTTAATCCATTTCTGTTACGGATCATGTTTTTGGTGTTGACTCTGAGAACTCTGCAAGCAGCTCTAGATCTCGAAGATTTTCTAACGTTTTCTTTCAAAAGTTCAGAGTTCATCGTCTTATATTTTACATGTAACCGTGTGATCTCCTCCGAGTGAGGCTGCAGTCAAGGCTCTTTTTGGTTCTCTTTGCCGGTGGGTGGATAAGCGCTCCAGGAGCGCGTGGGAAACACGATCGTCCCTGCGTAGCATTGCTTCCGTGGTCTCTCTTAAAGGCCACGGGCCGCACCGAGCAGGGCTGCGTGTGGCCCACTGCTGCCCACCTTCCCCGCGGCCCACTGTCCCCATCACCAGTGCTGAACCCGAAGCCCTACAGCCAGTGGACTGATTTCTCACACTTCCTTCTTCTTTGTCAAAATTGTCCATCTGCGTTTGCCTTTCTGTGTACATTTTTAAAAATTTCTTCTTTAGGGAAAGAGAAAGCAAGAGAGCGAGGGCAGGAGTGGGGGGGCAGAAGTGGGGGAGAGAGACAGTGTCCAGCAGACTCGGTGCTGAGCACAGAGCCCCACGCGGGACTCAACCCCACAACCCCGACATCACGACGTGAGCTGAACCCAAGACGCAGACGCCCTCTATGTAAATTTTAGAATAATCTTGTCCAGACCTGTGAAATGTCCTGCTGGGATTTGAGTAGAGTAACGGCAACCCTGTGTCTCCATTTGGGAGAGAGTGACCCCCTTCCGTATTGGGTTCTCAAACAGGAAACCCCGTGTAGCTCCTCCACTCACAGGGCTCTGATAAGGACTCCACGGGCACTTCGTTGTCACAGGACAGCTGCGTTTTCCTGAGCAGCCATAAGGGCTTTTGTCATTTCTGTGTCCGTGTGCCCATCGCCAGCAGAGAGAACACAGCCCAGAGCGTCTGTGCCTCGTGACAGCGAGCGCTGGGGACGCAGCTCCTCGGTTCCACGCAGGGGAACGCGCTCCTGATTCCACTGTGACCAACAACGTAGGTTTTTGCAAATCCTTATTACCAAGTTAAGAGAGTTTCCCCGTATTCTTACTTTTGTGGGTTTTTTTTTTTTTACTTTTGTTTTGTTTTGAGTTCCTTGAGGGTTTTTTTTTTTTTTGAATGTTGTCAAATGCGTCTGCGCACGATTGATATGATTGAGCGTTTCTTCTTTAGTTTATTAATACAGTGGTTACACTGACTGACCTTTGGAATTTCAAACCATCATTGGAAACCTGAATTGAACCCACTTGGTCATGATGTGTACATGTGATTTTTAAAATTTTTTAAATTTATTTTTATTTTTCTTTTTAAAAAGGTTTTATTTATTTATTCATGAGACATACAGGCTGAGAGAGGGAGAGGCAGAGACACAGGCAGAGGGAAAAGCAGGCTCCCTGCGGGGAGCCCGACGCAGGACTCGATCCCGGGACCCTGGGGTCACACCCTGATCCGAAGGCAGACGCTCCACCGCTGAGCCACCCAGGCATTCCAATATGCACATTTGAAAACAGAAAAAATATCTGTCTTGGTGAACTGTGTTTGCTTCTGTTTTGTCAATGGCTTTGCATCTACACCCAGGAAGGCTGCTGCTTTAGGTCCTGTCTTGGGGGCAGTGCTTGTCTGACTGTGTATCAGGCAATTCTGGCCGCACGGATGAACTGGGGAGAGGTCACTCTTCTCATTCTTCAAACCTCACGTCCTAGGGGAAGCCCGATCGGCAGGCCCTCCGTGCGGAGGCCTCTGCAGGACTGGCCACCCCACCTGCCCACCTTTAGGTTTGGGGCTCCTCCAGGAAAATGTCGGTCCCGAGGCATCGAGGCAAATGGACGAGCTTTTGCATGAACAGGGGAGCAAACACACACCTGATTACAGACAGGGATGCGGCCCAGCCTGAACTGGAACCGGAGTGTGATACTGGGCTCTGGGTCCGGTCCAGTAAGGCTGGGAGGCCGTGCTCTGGGCGAGGCCTTGGTTGTTGGGTCACCCTGAGCAGGGACTGGTGACAGGGACACTACCAGCAGAGGACAGAGAGGAGGAGGCGCGTGATGCTCACACGCTGAGGCAGGGGTGCCTCATTTGTAACAGGGGGGGCCAGGAAGTGGGGCTGTAGCAGATGTGGGGGAACCTCTGAGTCGCAGTGGTTCTGGCTGGCCCTGGGAAGGGTCTCTGGGGTCACGGGGCCCACGCACACAGGATGCCAGGCTTCTCGGTTCTTCCAGAAAACTTGACAGGACTTCTGAGGGTATTTGGGGCTGCTCTAGGGACAACATCCCTCTTCGTTGAAGTCATCAGAGAACACTTCATGAGCAGACATGTTCAGGGCCATGTTTGTGCCCTACGTGGTTTTCCCTGTGTCGTAGGAATAATTTTAATTCTGCATGAGGTGTATGTCCACAAAACCCTGCCTCTGTCAAATGGGCTTAATTTTTCCTTCACTTGGCAGCTGACGGAGTGGAGTGCAGAGGGTCTGGATGTCAGAGCCTGTCGGCGGTCAGAGCAGGAACCTGGGGACTGGCTGTAAGCAGAACATTCCGGGTCTGGGTTGTACAAGAGGTTCAGAGAAACTGCAGCTCTGGAGTTCCCAGCCGTTGGCTCCGAGTGGCGATTCCTGGGGTCCAGCCGACCTCTGTGGGACGCCCCATTGCATCCCCAACAGGGGAGCCCACAGAGCCAAGCGGTTGCTGCCCACTCTGTGCGGCAGCTGGGGCGGGGGTCATCACCGAGGCCCCCGGTGCTGCCCTTCCTCAGTCCCTGCGGCATAGGAGACACGGCCCTGTGCCCCCCCAGGACAATGACAGGGTGGATACGGTGAAGTCATTTACTGTCATCCCCAGTGGGCGCTGAGCCATGCCTGGGCCTGGAGGGCTGGTCAGCGCACCTCTCACTCTCAGGAGCACAGACACTGCTCCAACATGGGGACAGTTTCCCAAAAGATGAGGAGGGGGTGGCAGACGCCTGGGTGGCTCAGTTGGCCAAGCATCCAACTCTTGCTATCAGCTCAGGTCTTGATCTCAGGGTCATGAGTTCAAGCTCTGCGTTGGGCTCTGGGCTCATTGGTTAGTCTGCTGGGGATTCTCTGTTTCCTTCTGTCCATTCCTCCCACTTGCACTTGCATTCAATCTCTCAAATAATAAATAAATAAATAAATAAATAAATAAATAAATAGATAGATAGATAAATAATCTTTTATCAAAAAAAGGTGAGAAAGGGAACATTAGCAAGGAACGTTTCCTGAGCCCCAGTAGCAGTAGTAAGGGCCATTCCTCTCATGGCCTTGAAGGGGGGCTCTGTGGTTCCCATTTTACAGGTGGAGACATCAAAACTCAGAGGTCAGCTTGCTCAAGGTCATCTGGCTAGAAGTGCTGCACAGGGTCTTGAACCCGGGGTCACTCTGCCTTGGAAGATATAACTACTCTGGGAGCAGAGTCTGTGTGCTTGCGAGCTGAGGCTCAGAAGATGGGGCTCACGCAGAGGAGGAGGGTCACTGGGGTCAGAGCCCCAGAGGTGGGGATTGGAACTGAAGCTGGCAGCCTGAGCTAGGGCTCCCAGGTGGAGGAGGGGGTGGGGGCCCTGAGGCCTGTGCCTCCTGTGGGTGTGATGGCCACGGGGAGGGACACGGTTTCCAGGAACTACAAGCCCCTCGTGTGGGCCGTGGCCTGGGGCGTGGGGGCAGCAGAGAGGTCAGACCCAAAGGCTGGGGAGCCCAGAGCACAAACAACCTTTTTGGTCTACACTAGGGATTATTAAGAGGCTCTGGACAGCATTAAGCATGATGAGACACAGTCCTATTTCCACGTAGAGTTTACTTGACGGCCATTTCAGGGGGTGGGGGGGATGGGGCAACACCAGCTGGACGGTAGGTGTCAGCTCACAGCAGGCGGCTCCAGGAGCACGGGCTGTGGGGACAGCGGAGGTCCCCAGCATCACAGAGGTAGCGCATGAGGAAGGAGAGGCCCTCCTCAAATCCCCACCCGCCAAACAGACCAAAGCAAAAAACCACAAGGGCAAAGCAGTGTGATTTCTCCGGAGAAATGTGGGCGGGGATTTCAGTTTTGCAGATTGAGCTCGAGGTGTGTTTGCAACAACCAGGGAAGGGTCTTTGGAGGGGCGTCGGGGGCACAGAGCAGAGGATGCCAGAGAGCAGAGCTACTGCAGTGTCACCTTGGCTGAGGACTTTGTTCTGCATTCTAGCCATCTCACTGTGGAGTTCTAGGAAACAAACGTGAGAGCAAACAGCCAGGAGAAAAAGTGACCAAGTGTCCGATATGAGCTGCCAGGGAAGGGGTTCATCCGTCCCAGCCTTGAGCCCCTGTTATCTGGGCCCCAGGACCCTGGGGGGCACGGTTGGGGCTGCCACCTGTCATTCTACGGCATGGAGCTGGTCTGGGGCGCAAGGGCATCGGACAGGAGCCGTTAGCCCTGAGGACCGGGGAAGTCAACCTGGTCCCTTTATTAGCCGGATGTTCCCCAGAGATTGTTGGTTGCTCAGTGTGTGACGCCAGGAGTGGAGCCAAGCAGGATGGCCTGTGACTCATCGGGAGTGGTTAACAGAGAGATCTCCTCTGATCTTAGCTGCACAAACCGACAGACTCAGCGTGGAGCTCGGGGCGGGGGGGGTTCCCAGGGGCTCAACTGAGAAATTGAAAAATCATAACAGGTCTTTGGTTTCAAAATAAAGTCGTGCTAAACCCGCCAATACTTTTAAGGGAAGTCTCATGGGGAGGTGCGAGGGAGCCTGTGGGGTGCTGGACGTATGGAGTGTCTGCGTTTGGGTGGTGGCTACGTGGGTTTATTCACAGGCGAAAGACTATAGTCTACCATTGGTATTTTACTGTGCTTGAGCTCTGATGTGCTGAATTGTGTCCCTCCTAAAGTTTAACACTAAACCTCGCAATGTGCCCTTACCTGGAAATAGGGTTGTTGCAGATGCAAGAAGTTAAGGTGGGGCCATCCTAGAGGAAGCTGGTCTCCTTATGAAAAGGGAAAGTTTGGAGACAGACACACAGGGCAAGTGCCGTGTGAACACTGGGGTGATGCCGCCACATGGAGGACCCCCAGCAGCTGGAGAGGGGCTGGGGTCAGCCTCCCCCACACAGCCCCAGAAGGACCCACCTGGCCAACACTGGGATCTGGGACTTCTAGCCCCCAGAACTAGAATACACTAAGCTGGCAGCCTGGGGTACTTTGTCATGGCAACGCTGGCAAACGAATAAATAAAACTCCACATTCATGTAAGGAAGGAGAAGAAAACATGATCACCTCACTAGGAAAAGCATTTGACAAAATCCAACTGCCTTTCATGGTAAAAACCCTCAATAAGCTAAGACTATACGGAAACTTCTTTATATGATAAAAGGCGTCTGTGAAAACCTCACAGCTACCATCACACTTAATGGTGAAAAGCTGGTACCTTTCCTCTAGGATTAGGAACCAGACAAGGGTGTCCTCTCCCCCCACGGCTGTTCAACCCTGTACTGTAGGTTCTAACCGGGACAATTAGGCAAGAAAAAGAAACAAAGGCACTCAGATTGCAGAAAAAGAAGTAAAAATATCTCTAGTGTTGAGGAACATGATCTTATACACAGGCATTCACAAGGAAGGAATTCACAAAATAAAGCCAATAGAGCTAATTACAAGTTGTCTGAGTTTGTGGATGCAGGATCAGTACACACAGGTCAGTTTAGGTATGTGGGGAGACATCCCATGTTCATGGATTGGAAGTCATGCTATTAAGATGACAACACTCCCTAAATTATCTACAGATTCAGTATAATCCTAGTAAAATACCCTTTTTAAAAAGAGATTGACAAATTTATCCCAAAATTCATAGGGAAATGCAAGCACCCCAAATATCTCAAATAATTTTGAAAAAGAACAAAGTTGGAAGACTTACACTTCAGTTTCAAAAGCCTACTACCAAGCTACAGTGTGGTACCGAGGACACTGTGGCATGGGCAAGGATGGGCTCACTGATCACGGGACATAATGCAGAGTCCAGAAATAAACTCTACATATAAGGTCCACCAATTTCAACAAGGGCATCAGGACCATTCAGTGGGAAGAGAATAGTCTCTTCAACAAATGGAGCTGGGACAATTGAACGTGCACTTACCAGAGAATAGGTTTGGAGATTTACCTTACACACCATAAACAAAAACTGATTACAAATGGATCAAATACCTAAATGTAGGGGTTGAAACTATAAAACTTTCAGAACAAAACATAGATGTCTTTGTGACCTTGAATTAAGGAAAAGCTCCTGACTTCTACCTCGAGTGCAAGGAACCAAAGAAAAAGTAGGTAGCTTGGACATCATCAAAATTAAGACTCCGATGCATTCAAAGACATTATTTCAAAAGTAACCAGAAGAGCCACAGGATGGAAGAAGTCATTTGCAAATCGTTTATCTGATAAGTGTCTAGTTACAGACTATGTGAAGTCGTCATCTTACGGCTCAACAATGTGCCAACGACCCAAGATTTGAATAGACGTTTCTCCAAATAATGTATATAAATGGTCAATAGGCACATGAAAAGCTGCTCAACGTCACCAGCCGTCAGGGAATCGCAAACCCAGACCCCCGTGAGACACCACTTCGCACCCACTAGCATGGCTGGAATAGAAAAAGGTAGCACTGACAGCAGATGTCGACGAAGATATGGAAAAATTTCCTCACGTTGGAAATCATGTTGGCAGTGCCTTCTAAGGTCAACCAGAGGACTCTGCACTGTTGCTCCGTGGTATGTGCCCACAAGAACAGGAAACGTCCGCACACACGAATATTGTGCACACTGTTGATGGCGGCTTTACTCGCGGTAGCCAACCCAACCGTCTACCCGCCGGTGGATGGAGAAGGAAAGCGTGCTGTATCAACATTAGACTATTGTTTAGGAGTCAAACGAAGCCAAGTACTGGTACATGCTACCATATGAGTGAACTTTTTTTTTAAAAAAAGGTTTTGGTTATTTATGTGAGAGACAGAGCATAAGTGGGGGGGTGGGTGGCAGAGGGAGAGGGAGAGGGATAAGCTCCTGCAGACTCCCTGCTGAGTGTGAAGCCCGACACGGGGCTCGATCTCACAACCCTGAGATCATGACCTGCTTTGAAACCAAGAATCGGACGCTCAACTGACTGAGCCACCCAGGAGCCCTAATGTGGGTGAGCTTTGAAAGCCTTATGCTGAATGAAAGAAACCAGACATGAAGGTGTATATATATATGATTAAATTCATATGAATTCTGCAGAATAGGCCAATCTGTAGAAGGATGCTGGCATGACGGTGAGAATGGACTAGGGCTAATGGCTAATAGGGTCCGTGTTTCTTCCCGGGGTGTGAAAGCACCATGGAAGGAGGTAGTGGCTATTGCACAACCCTCCAAACACATTAAAACCACTGAATTGTACCGTTTAAAATGGTGAGTTTAGTGGTATGTGAATCGTACCTCAAAAAAGTAAACAAAGGCAGCCTTAAAAGTGAAATAGCCAGGAATTATTTTCCACGTCTACCATAAAACTCCATGTCCTTAATATACATAAATCTGTTTTTTTTAACCATCACTAGAAACATCAGCAAAGGACACAAAAAGACAGCCTCACATAAAATGAAAGAGAAATGTAGACAGGTAGGACATAGATGGAGAGACTTCTGTTTCGCTAGTGAATTAAAAGGAGATGCATGTCCTTGATTTGTACGTGTAGTTTTCTGTGTTTTTTTAAAAAATATTTTCTGCAGTTTGTGCAGGTTTTTTTTATTTTAGAATCAGGAGAATTAATCTTCTAAGCTGTGTCAGGCCTTGGGGCAATTCAGGGAACTGGAGCCCTGGCTGGAGGGAGGGAGGGGCCTGCATCTGCCCATCTCCGGGCCACACCTGCCTGCCAGCGGCTGCCCACGGATGGCTGCACAGAGCCACACATCAGCGCAGGGGAGACGCTGGGGCCCCACGCACACGGGTGCAGCTCATCCTGGCCATGCAGCCAATGTGCGGGGGGAGTGATCACCAGGGGCCCCCTTCTCATACTGCGTCGGTCCCTGTTATCCTGTCGCCGGCCAGCCTGGGATCAGCTGCCACAGGGGCGCCCGGGACGAGGGGAGGGGCTGGTGCCCAGGCAGGTGGAGGGCCCTGTCAGGTATCAGGAATCTGGATTCCACGGTGGTAGGGACCGCACGACCCCTCACGGGAGCGAAGGCAAGGGCAGGATGTGCACCCCATCACAGGGAGGCAGTGGCCGTGGGGCCAGGGGTCCAGGAGGGCCCCGGGGATGAGCTCCCCTCAGAACCTGGGGAGGCCGAGCAACAGAGAGGAGACAGCCGGAGCTCCCAAAGCCAGGTGGGCGCACGGACAGATCTACAGCAGGATCTGCGACCTGGCAGGGACGCGGCAAGGACTGAACTGCTAGGGTGCAGCAGGATGGGCCTCTGGGAGTGGGGGTGCATGGCAGGGGCTTGGTCTGCAGCATCCTGCTCCCCACGCTGGCTGGGCTCATGTGCATGTGTGCATGGGTGTGTGAGACCCCTGTGCATCTGTGCTTGGATGTGCATGTGTGCACGTGCACACCTGTGGGTGCCTGTGTGAACACGTGTGCGTGTGCACAGGTGACTGTGTGCATGTGTGCTGTACATATGTGTGTGCCTCTGTAGAGTTGCATGTGTGAGAATGCGTGCATTCACACGTCACTGAGTGTGCCTGTTAGAGAAGCACCCAGGCTGAGGGGACAGTCTGCATTGGGTGCGTGTGCACCTGTGTGTCCTGCGTGCCCTCCAGATACACACACGTGTACTAGTCACAGCGTGTGCAAGAGCACTGTGTGTGCTCGCCGCCTGCCTAGCTGGGGCCAGGCTGCTTCCTGAGGCTCACCTCCCCGACCCCAAAGTGAAACTAACTGTCCCCCATCCCAAAATGGTTGGGTGTGGGCCTCCGGGCAGGAGCCACCTGCGGAGTGCCGTTGTCGTGTGAAGGGGCCCTCTCCTAGGCCAAGGGGCCCAGGGCCCCCACCCTGGGTCTCTGCGATCTGCCTGGAGAAAGGCCCCTCGGTGGCCCCCAGAGCCCAGACACCTGCATACGGCGAGAGCCTCGGGCACTGCCCTCTGGGCCGGGGCAGGTTCTCCCTCCGTGCTTGCTTCTTCCCCGTTGCCTCAGTTAGGAAGGCCCCGGTGCAGGCTGCGACCCTGCTGGCTGCTGCGGGACGGTGGGCAAGCCCTCTGTGCTCAGGGTCCTGAGCCTGTCCTTGCTCGCGGATCTCGGGGGGGACGGACCAGGGAGGATGGACAGCATGCTCACGGCGGGGCCTGGCACGTGGACGGGGCTCTGAATCCAGCCTCCACTCTGGACTCCCCGCAGGAAGTATGACAGCGTCCGTAGGAAGCCGTACCTTTCGTCCGGACGGCGTCACCACGCTTGGGGGCACACTGCATGCACGATTTCAGCTTTTCCTTCTCTCACTTAGCGTGTGCTCACAAGAGCCCTTCATGCCGTTAATACTTTAATGACTGTAGTGCACGGAGCGCTTTCTGCTTCCGCTTGTACGAAGCGATGACCTAGAAATCCAGGGAGGCCTGTGCCTCTCCTCCCCGTGTCCCTTCTGCAAGTCTTCAAGGTGAGGAGGTGCATTTGCGTAGCGTGGAAAGGCTTGCCGCGGTGCTGGGTGCGGTGGGGTCAGCCAGGTCTCTGAGCCTGGTGGCCACGCTGCACCCCGGGTCAGAGCGACAGCAGGACACAGCCACCCTGACGTCCCAGGGCAGGAGCCGTGGCTCGATCATTACGCAGTCATAGATGGAACACGGCGGGTCGGCCGGGCGGCACGCGCACTCCATTTCTACTCCTGTTCACACAGCAGGAAATGCACAGCTTCAGAATCACCAATATTTTCCCAACTGCTCAGAGTTCAGTCCTTTTATTTTATGGACCGCAGCGGGGAGGCAGGCAAGCGCAGGTCCCCGGGCAGAAAGACGTGTGTGCCGGGGGCTCTGGGCAGCACATGCGGCCTGTGCCTGCACCTGCCTCCAGGTAACGGGGTAAAACGCAGTCTCGGGCCGGTGCAGACCTACTAAACTGGGGGTGGGTGGCGGAGGGCGGCCCTGCAGGGCCTGCGGTGTGCACATGATTTTCCTGGCCACTGGTTCATGATGTGAAGTTGGGGATGAATCTCCCGATTACGTGAGTCAGCGACACACCTGCAGGTGCAGGCTCCGTGCGCGGCCCTGGAGGGGAGCCTCGAGCAGGCCTCTGTGCAGGACTGGCCACCTGGGCGTTGCTGCGGGATGTGCTCCCCGCCGCCATCCGGGGCAATAGGTTTGTTTTGTTTGTTTCTCAAGCGTGCGTGCAGCCCTAAATAGCCCTGTGAGGGGCCTGCAGCCTGGAAGGGGGCCTCAGCAGACCCCAAGTCTGCCGCTGTTGTTTGGAATGTGTGACTCTTTATAGTTTCCACGTGCTCGTTTTCCAGTTTTGTGGAAGTGGCGTCCCCCGTCCTCTGATCACCGAAGCTGCGGCACCAGGCTGTAGAGATCTTCTCGTTGCAGCCTCGTAGTCCGCGGCCCTGTCCGAAGCTGTCTTCCCTGGGCTGGGTGTGGGGCTCACTTCCGGGGTCCCGGTTTCATGGACCGTTTGTGCACCTTTTGGTGCACGTGTGCAAGGCCCCATATGGGTGAACGCATTTACAGGACGACACCATATCGCTTCCCAGGAAGGGCGGCGGGACCGATGACCCTCCTGCTTGGCGGCTCCTGCGCTGCAGCGCCCGCGCGTCTGCGCACCTCCAGGGCGGGGATGGTGTTCGCCGTGACCTCCACGGGCCTTCCTGGTTTTCCCGGTGACCAAGGGGTTGGAGCACCTTCTCCTTTATGCTTCTTTGCCAGTTTGTCAGCTCCCCCTTTTCAGGGTGTGGGTCATTGGTCTTTTTGAGCAATGAGTTCTGTGTGCACGTTGGCAAGAACCCACTCTGAGCTACGTAGGTGGTAGCGATGTCATCTCCAGCTTGTGGCTGGGTTGTTCTTTTTCTTTTTTAAGAAAAATTTTCTTTATTTATTTGAGACCATGGGAGAGAGAGAGAGAACTAGCAGAGGGAGAGGGAGAAGCAGACTCTCCCCCGCGCAGGGAGCTCGACGTGCGGCTCCACTCCAGGACCCCTGGATCATGACCTGAGCCCAAGGCAGCCGCATCACCGACTGAGCCCCCCAGACGCCCGCTGGGCTTGCAGGTTTCAGGGCCTTCTTGATGAGCAGCGATGTTCTATGCAATGCCGTCAGATTCGCTCGGTGACCATCTTGCTGTTGGGCTCTTGTTGAAACAACCCTTTCCTGCTCCAAAGTCCCAACACCTCTCCTCCATACTCTTTAAGAGGGGCTAAAACCCTGCCTCTCACATTTGTCTTTATTCCATGGAGACGGAGTTTTGGGGGCGGCGTAGATAAAGAACTGCCCTTTAATTCCCCAGCTATTGAATCTCTACCGCTTTCCTAGTGATCGGTCACGCCGCCTCGTCCCACAACGAGCATCCGTAGCGTGTGGGTCTGCTTCGAGGGCCGCTGTTCCTTCCCACAGCTCGTCCCTCCTCCCCGTGCCTGCGCGTCTCGGCTCCCTGGAGAGCTCTACCCTCGCGAGAAGTTTCAAATCAGCTTGCCCATTTATTTTTAAAGACTCTTCGGGACTCTTGTTGGCGTTGCGATCTGCTTATAGGGCAGTCTGGAGAGAACGGACATTGGGTGTTGGATTCTCTTACCCGTGAATGTAGCCTATCTCTTTCCATTCATTGGGTTCTCATCAATTTCCATGAGGTTTCATAATTTTTCCTCACGGGACTCATGTCTCTTTTGTTAGGTTTATTCTGGCCTCAGCAGCACTTGTCACGCTACCGGTCACCTTGGCGGGGGCTTCTTGTCTCTGTCCTTTCAAGGCCTGTTCTCGGCCTCCCTGTGGCTCCGTGGGAAGCGGCCTGTCCTTCGTCCGGCTGCCCTGAACAGCCGTGCGTGCAACAGCTGTGCTGTCGCTCACCTCGGTCACGACACCGTCACTGCCTCAGAACACTCGTTCACCACCGGCTTGTGCTCCACGTGGGATCGTCGCCACATCTCGGGTCCCTGAGGCTCTACAGCGCGTGTGCTTCTCCTGCTGACGTTGGTGAGGATGCGGGCGACTTGTGCCAGTCCAAGGACGAGCAAGGCCTCCTGAGAAGCCATTGCCCCCCAGGAGCCAGCGTCCGGCCCCCTCCACGTCCCTTCCTCGCTCCCAGTGTCACACATGCAGGAAGGGGGGTCTTCTCTGATGGAAGCCATTCAGGGCAAGCTGTAGGTGCCCCATGCCCAAGCCCCTGGGCGCCCGCAGCCTGTGTCACCCGGCCTGCGGTCACCTAGTGACCGCCTGGTGTCATCTGAGGCCGGCGGTCCCCACACTCCTCACGGTCCCCTCGGGCTCCTTCAGGAACTGTTAAGATCCATCAGAGCTTCTGTTCTCCAATCGATCCTGCTGCCTGTTATTCTAGAACAGTCCCCATGCCTTTTCACATAAAAGAAAACTTTTATTTCCCGTGACACACAACCTCCTGAACGGGGGTGGTCCAGGGCTGACTCCACACCCACACTGAGCGGCCCCCGTGTCCCAGCCCCCAGCCCCGCTGGCCTCCCGGGCCCCTGTGGGGGAGGCTTTCCGGCAGGTCCCCAGTGGGGAGGGACCAGCAGGGACACCTCCCTCTATCGGATGACACGTCGAGGCCAAGCACGGGGAACTCTCACCTGGACAGGGGGAGGGCTTGCTCCGGAGAGAGGCTCGCGGCAGAACCAAACCTGTGAGGTGGGTGTGCAAGGCCAAACCCTGAGTTCCGTGGGGTTTTGCCAAGATAACTGTGCCCCCCGCGCTGGTAACCATGCGAAAATCAGAGTGTGCTCGCAGGTGTGCAGGGGGCTGGGGGCCGCACACTGCTTCCAGTCGCTGCCCCACAGCTGTGTGCGGGACAGGTGACGAGCACCCCAGCCAGCATCCTGATGGGAGCAGAGGCACACCCACCAGACTCCCCATTCCCCTGGCACGCCGGCAGGAGCTCAATAATTGCACTGGCTAGCCTGCTAAATGCAAGAATTAGCCCGCCTTCCTCTCTCCGCATGCACCGTGTCCTTACCTCAAAAGAAATATTACGACCTTCATAACGTATGTTTGCCTCTGCCCGGCGTGGCCAAAGTCCTTTCTCATACACCGACGGATTCACTGCTGCTCCCAGCAAACCTGCAATGTGCTAGATTTCAATCAAACCTCATAGTATTACATTTTTCTGATTATAAAAATCTGTCGTAATACTTCTGTAAACCACAGAAACTCGTATAGAAGGAGGGAAAGACACCCGTGTCCTCATCCACCAGACACACGCAGACACGTGGCTTCGTGCACTGTTGGCGTTTGGGCACTCTGCCGCACCGCTCCCGGGCTGCAGCACGTCGGTGAGGGCGGGGGGGCCCCCTCGCTGGATGCCGAGGACCACGGGGGATGGGGTAGCTGGCCCTGACTCAGTGGCCCCAGACCCTCGATGTTGTGAGACTCTACGCACCCCAATCCATGAGCACTCGCTGGGTCCAGCACCCGGAGCCCAGCCCTGGGGCCGCAGGAGTGGGACATAAAAGTGAGCTAGAAGTGGCCTCTGGAGGTCACAAGGGAGAGGTAAGGACGAGGTAAATAATTGTCACTGGAGACTGTGAGAGTTCCCTGCGCTGCTGCGGAAGACGGCTCCAGGCCGGGCCGGGTGGTCATTCTGCATCACAGCTTCCTTCTCCCACCGCCCGGTGCCCCAGGTTCCGGTCCAGACGTGTCAGGGCTGCTGCCCCGGGATCCTGCGGGGATCCCTCCCCACCCCTCGCAGCGTGGCTGGTGGCCTGCAGGTCTGCGGTCCTGCGGCTTCCCTCTGGGTCGTCTCCTCCTCCTACAAGGACAGGCCCCCTACCTGTCCCTAGACTCGGGGCCCACCCTGATGCAAGACAATGGCATCTCGAGGGCCTTAACCACTTCCAGGTAGACGAGAGTTCTGGGGGGCCCCGTTCCATCCACCACAGAGACAGACATCGAGGGGCGTGGGGCAGGGGGAGGAGGGGTTCCTGCGACACACCCTTACCGCAAGGTGGACACAGGAACCTGGGCTGGCCCGCTGCCAGAGATCTCGGGCTCCGGGCACAGTGACGGCCTCGGGAGTGAGCTCGTGGCCCTGATGGAGCCCGGGAGGTTCTGGCCGAGACCCCAAGTGCATGTGCAGAGGACACCGTCCCCTTCGTGATCGACCCCCAGTATGAGGTGGGTGCCGCTGGGCTCTCTTCTCCGGCACGTGGACGGAGCTGACCTGGGAATGACCCAGGGCACAGGGGCACTTCCCCGTGTGTGCCACTCCTGCTGCAACACCAAACACAGTTTGGGCCTGCACCTGTCAAAGGTGTGCCTGAAGCACCCTGGCAGCCTGGTTTCCACCTCTCTGGCCACTGCACTTGGGCAGAACTCTAAGGCAGGGAATGTTTGGTCCCTGGCCACGCAGGGATGTCTGGGAACAGTTCAAGAATCACCAGGAGGGCTGGGGGCAGCAGGCAGGGATGCTCGGCAAGTGTGCAGGGCAGGGGGACTGGGTAAGTGTGCAGAGCAGGGCTTAGGGCAGGGGTGCGGGGTGCGGGTGCAGGGCAGGGGTGCCAGGCAAGTGTGCAGGGAGGGTGCTGGGAAAGGACACATGGCAGGGGTCCAGGGCAGGTGTGCAGGGCAGGGGTACTGGGTAAGTGTGCAGAGCAGGGGTGTAGGGCAGGGGTGTGGAGTGCAGGTGCAGGGCAGAGGTGCCAGGCAAGTGTGCAGGGAGGGTGCTGGGAAAGTACACATGGCAGGGGTGCAGGGCAGGGGTGCTGGGCAAAGTTCATGCCTGGGGTGCAGGGCAGGGGTGTAGGGCAGCTGGTTAAGTGTGCAGAGCAGGGGTGTAGGGCAGGGGTGCTGAGCAAGGTTCAGGGCTGGGGGGCTGGGCAAGGTTCAGGGCTGGGGGGATGGGCAGGGGGGCTGGGCAAGGTTCAGGGCTGGGGCGCAGGGCAGGGGTGCTGGGTAAGGTTCAGGGCTGGGGGGATGGGCAGGGGGGATGGGCAAGGTTCAGGGCAGGGGGCTGGGCAGGGGCGCAGGGCAGGGGGGTGGCCTGCCCAGCCTCTCCCTGAGCGCCATCACGTTACCTGGTGCCACCAGGTATGCTGGTCAAGTCACTGCCAGGCTGGGTGAACCCAGGTCAGCGGGGTCCTGCCTGAGGCATCTCCGGAGCAGGGGAGGGGGGGTAGGGGGCTGGGGGGGAGGGCAGGCAGGGCGAAGCTCCCTTCAGGGTTTTCCCTGAGAACCTGCGCAGTGAAAGGTGCCTGGGTAAGCTGTGAGGCAGAAGGAAGCCTCTTTCTTTCAGAGCAGGGAATGGGAAGACCCTCCCCTCTGCATTTTATGGAAATGGAGCCTCCCTGGGTGGTGGGAGGAGGGCAAGCTGGTGGGCCCTGGGCCGGGCAGGAAACCTCTGGCCTGGCTGGAGGGCACCTGCGGCTGCCCACGGAGTGCAGGGTGGGGGGACGGCGACAGGCTCCCTGGGGGGGTCCACACACCCGGAGGGAGAAGAGGGGGACTGGTGGGGGGAGGGGGCTGCGGCCCGTGGTGGTGGATTTGGAAGCAGCCGCTCCCGCCCCGGGAGGCAGAGGTGGCGGCCCTGCCCATGCCAGCTCCGAGCCCAGGCCTTGCACACTGCGCCGCCCGAGTCCAAGTTGAGCACCCCCCCGGGGGGCAGAGTCACAGAGCGCAAGGCACCCCGTGTGGGTTTTGGTTTTCCCGTGAATCCCAGATGGCCTTCTCAGCCTCTGGCTCCTATATTTAACCTATTTAATGAGATTTCTTTTCCAGTAATTCCTGAAACTGGTAATCTCTAATTGGGTCAAATTCTCTACCCACCAGCCAGCGATGCTATTTTGTAGCGCAAATCCTCCTGAAGCCTCCCCCTCCCGGCGCAGCTGTCAGAGCCAAAAGCATTGGGCTCCCTGGAGCAGGCCTCAGTTGGTGTCAGCTGGTGTGGGGCAGGGGCACCTGCCGGCCTCCCCACCTTCACACTGACCCCTGGCCCTGGTGACATGAATCCACTTAATGCCCGCCGCCGGGTCCCCGGGTCCCGTGTCACTGTAAATAGCGAGTCTCACGGCTTGGGCAGGGCCGGAGGGGCTTGGGCAGGGCCGGAGGCGAGGCCCGCCTCTCAGGTGGCCTCTGGTCCCCGTGGGGCTGCTCCCCAGGAGAGCGAGTACTATGGCGGGTTTGGTGACCTGCGAGGACCCTGAGCATCCCCAGTGGCCAAACTAAGCCACGCGGAGTAGAACCCGTACACAATCTCATCCTCGTCCCCATTCAGCCAGGGGACCCCGCTCTGTTCAGGGGCCACACCAGCACTGCCTCCAGCGTGCGAGGCTCTCGCGCTCACTGACTGCCTGTCCCCTCCAGTGGCACGCTTTGCGCCTGTGTCCCTGTCTTTCCCCCGCTGGGCTGTGGCTCCTGGTGGGCAGGGTGGGACTTGGTCACCGCTGTGTCTTCAGGACGCAGCACTGTGGGTCTCTTAGGTTGCCCCTGGTGGCCCTGGCTTCGGGGCCTCGGACTGGAGCCCCTGATTGAAGCATATGGGTCCCCGCCCGTCACGCGCGCGGCCCAGGGGTCGCTGAGGGCTGAGGCCGGCCAGCGTTGGTGTGGACACGCGTGCCTCTGGGCTCATCGGGTCATCACGGGACCCAACCAGGAAGGCCAGAGCCCTGTGTCCCGAACGGTAGGGGTCGGGGAGAGGGAGCAAAGGCCCCGTTTCCCCAGACTCTCCTCCTTAGCGATCTGTCACTGAGGTCTCCCTCGGGCGTCTTCCAGAAGGCTCTGCCTCCCGCCGTCCCCAGGAGCCCTGGAGAGGACCATCGGTCCCCGCTCACCGTCTCTACCAGCCTCGGCCTCATTCCTGAACTCTGACAGTTTCCAGTTTGCTGCCCCGGCCTGGCCTGGGGACAGAGCAGGCTTTCAGGGGTGGCCCCCAGCCCAGTCGATTCCCGGGAGGACCACGCACTGTCCTTTCTGAGAGGACTGTGGCCACAGGTTCTACGTCAACCAACGGATGCTGGAGCTGCGTCCGAGCTGCCTCCGTGTCCTACCTGTGCTCTGGGATGATGCTCAGGGCAAGGCCGACTCCCCTGACCGCCCCTGCCCCGTACCTCCCGGTATCCGGGGCACAGCGCCTGAGGACCGCTGCCCCTTGAAGCCACACTCGGGTCCAAGGCACACGTGGCAAATAGTGGCTCCAGCTGTCACGTCCTTTGTCTTCCCCGGGATCACCAGGAATAAGTGAAAACCCACCCGGGCCCTGGGAGCCTGGCACGGGCGGAGCCACTGCATGCAGGGGACACGCATCCCCTCATGTCCACTGCCAGGCCGGGGGTCCCGTCCTCCTTGGGAAAGTGCCTGCCCGGGATGTGGCATCTTTCGGGTTTAGTAGAAAGCAGCTGCGGTCTAGAGGAGCCGGAGGGGACACACTTTGGCCTCTTGAAGGAGGGGAGGTCACATCTGGGAGGAGGGCTCTCCCTTCAAACTCCTGAGTGGACGTAGATGGGCTGGAAGGGGCTGCCTGTCACCTAGAGCGTCCACCCTGCCTCCACCAGGGGCCATTAGACCGTCCCCTCGCTTGCGGCTGCCGTCCAGCGTCCTGGGGTCCTCAGGAACCTCCCACCCTGCCTTACCGACCTCCACCGCAGCCTCAGTCCTGGGCTCAGTGAGACCCTTCTGCCCGGCCCGGGGCCAGCGTCCACTCATTTGAGGCCACTTGGCCCCCCAGGAAGACACAGACCTCGCAGGACCCCTGGCTCTGAAGAGAAGAGGTCAGTTCCAGCAGCTCCGGGTCTGGGGTTGTTGTCTGGGCACCACAGTTCTGGTCCTCCAGAGCTCAGGGTACCAGTTCCATCCACCGCCTCCGGTTGCTCACCCTGCTGGGGCCCGGGCACGGTCATGATGGCACAGCCGGGCTGCACTCTGCCCCCCCAGGGCTGGCCAGAGGTCACACGCTGTGGCTGCTTTCTGGGAGCCCTGGCCACAGTTTTGAGCACATACGTATTTATTTGTGGGGTCACTGCGCTGGCCCCGACCGCTCCCACCGGCCAGCAGTCCTGTTCTGCTTAGGGCCGAAGCCTAGTGATAAGCAAAATGCCCCCGTGCCCGTGACACCAACTCCTACCGCCGGCCAGGTGTCCCTACAGACCGGGCATGCAGTCTGATGTCGTCTGGAGCCTGGCACTCTGGGCTGGCCTGACCCCCGGGCACGGCGGCAAGGACGCCGCGAGCCCAGGGCCCCGTGCAGGGAAGGGGCAGAGCCAGCTGTGAGGCCCCAGGTGGTCCTCCTGGCCATTGAGGTATGGGGACAGCGATGGGTGAAGGGGGACATTAGTGGGTCCTGTCCTGCCGCTCTGCTGTGTGGCTCGGCGACCACCCACCTGCCCATCCAGCTGTGGCCCCTGGTTTGGCTGGAGGACCCGCTCACTCTCCTTGTCGGCCGCCTGCGCCCCTGGGGGGCCTCAGCCAGACGGGTCAGTGTCCTGCCGTGGGTGGGGGTGTGTGGCCAGTGGCCGCCCCGGCGTGGTCCTCAGTCCGTCCTGGCCGCCTCCAGCTTCTGGATGGAGTCCTTGCCCATTCCTGCTGGAGGAGTCCCGGTCGGATCCCTGTGGCCATTTCCAGTCTCCGTCCACACTGCGTTCCTGGGCTCCCTCCCCTCCGGCAACCAGTCACCGGGACGTATCCGGGAAGGTGCCTGTCCAGGCACAAGGGACAGGAGGAGGCTGAGCCCCGTGTCCAGGTTTTCTACGGCTAACGGAGCCCGTGGCGGGGCCCTTTGATCCCTGGACACCAGTCTTGGCAAAATGAGCATTCCTGACCCACTTCCCTGGTGAGGACCACCCGCCTGGTCCCCTAGCTGGCCTGCATTTCCCATGGGGTTTCCAGAAGACCCACGGGGAAACTCATTCCCAGATCCACCCCGGGAGGGAACACTGGCCTGGAGGCCGAGTCTCTGGCAGAGGCCCCAGGAACGTGGCGAGTGCCCCCAGACAGAAGCCGGCTTACGGCGATCTCCCTGGCTGCTATGGCCACTGTGTGCAGGGCCTGCGGTCACAGGTCCCTGGCGCGCCCAGAACACTGACCAGCTGGCGCTCCTGCATGCTCTGTGCAGCCTCTGCGTGCAACTGGGGGTAACCCCCGCGGGCGGGAGCTTTTACATCCCCGATTCGCCGAGAGTAGATGGGGCACGGAGAGGGAGACTAACCTGTGCAGAGTCACGCAGCTGGGGGAGGAGGAGGCACACGACTGCGCCTCTTGGCCTGGACACCACATGCTGCTGGCGAGGCCGCAGCCCTGCCGTTCGACGCCCACCGCCGTCCCAGCAGAGTTCCGGGGTTTCTGGGTCGGACAAGCCCTCAGCCGCGGTGAGCCTCAAAGGCACAAGCCCGAGATTTGGGATCGATGAAGGTCCGAGGAAACTCCCGGCTGTGCTCCTGCTCCAGGAGGTCCGCGTTCCCGTCTCTAACGAGGCGCTGGCGATGCCCGGTGGTGTGCTCCGGGACTGGGGACACAGGATGACTGACCACGATGGCTCCCGTCCCTCTGCTCACGTCCCTCGGGGAGGGACGAGGTGCCTCCAGGAAGAGCAGAGTGTCTCATCCCGGTTTGTGCAGCAGCCACTCTGCTGTTGGTCAATTTGACGATCCGTCGTGGACAACGGTATCCAGGGCCGACCGCGTGCTGGGGTGCTCGTGGCCAGGGTCGCCCGCACGCAGCCCCGAGAGCAGGGTGTGGATACCTGTTCCCATAGCCGTGGGGGCCGGAAGGCTGGGATGAGGTCTCAGGGCCGAGTTCCCTGGGGGAGGAACCTCCCACCTTCCCGTGGCTCCTGTTTGCCGCAGGGTCACCGCCTTGTTTCTCCGAGTGTGTGCGTGTCTGTCTCCCGAGGTCCCCTTTGTGGAAAGACACCGGTCCTGTTGGATTAGGACCCACTCTATCCCAGGGTGGCCTCATCTCAAGGACGTCTGCGTGACCTTAGTCCCAGAGAAGGTCACGTTCTGAGCTACTCGGGGTTAGGAGCTCAGCATGTGGATTTTGGAGGGGGGGAGACACGATTTAACTGATGACATCCAAGGAGCACGGGGTGTGGGCCCCGCGGTGTGTCTCAGACAGCGTGCCCGTCCTCCTCCCTGGCTGCAGACTGCCCAGCCGACGGGACCAAGAGGATGAGTGCACCCGCAGCCCCTGGCCCATGGCACCCACCCCGTACCCCAACCGGGTGCCATCAGGGGCTCCCAGGGGGGCCTGGTGTCTCCGTCTCTGTGTCTCTGTAAAGGAGATGGACGCAGATCCTGCCCATGACTGTGCTGCTGACGGGGGAGGGTGCTGTGACCTGGGTCCCAGGGCATTGGTCATTCCTCGTTGTTGGATGGCTTGCCGGATTTTTGGACATTACTCAGCTTTCCTTCCATGATACCATTAGGACGTAAAAATACACGTTTAGCCAGAGAGCCCACTCTTGGTCCTCCATGCTTGAGCGACTGTGTGGACTTTGCTACCTGTGGGCACAGGTGAGGAACACGTCGTCCTGTCTTCTGAAAACAGGGAGGGCCGGCAAATTCCAGTCCCCCTGCCCCAGGGGCTGCCAGAAAGAGCCCTGGGCACTGGGGGACAGGGAACTGCGGTGGAGCCAGGAGGGCTGCGCTGGGG
>NW_023330526.1:0-99116 GCF_011100685.1 Canis lupus familiaris
CCCCCCCCAATCACCCAGATGACCTCTGAGTCACACCGTGAGGCTCTGTGGAAGTCTCTGGAAAGCGCAGCTCCGATCTGGTTACTCCTTCAGGCTGCAGTGCTCCAGCCTACGGCAGAGTTGCATACCGTCTGCAGTGGTAGAGATGCAGTGTCACTGTATGATGCTGACCTTCTGCTCTATCCCTGAGGGCGCCAGTGTCCTGTCCCCTGGACTCACACAGGACTACAGATCCTCCTGGCAATAATGAGCTAGAAGGTAGCAATTAGGGTTTTTGGAGGATGTCCTCATCTTTACACCCTAATATTGGAGTGTGTCTTTGGCAGTGCCGCACAACTGGTGCCGCTACTGGTGGTCAGAAATTACTTGAACTGATGATTCATGGTGAACATAAAGCCGTCAGTCCTGGGATGCAAGGCTGGAAACTACTCAAACAAGGGCCGAGTTTCCTCTGTAGGGCCACCACAGAGATACATGGTTAGCTTTGTGGCTATTCCACAGAAACGGTGAGATTCTGATATGAGTGACCGCTATGCGGGATATGCGGGGAGGCTACCTTCCAACTTTCTAAGGTAAGCCCTCTATTACTCTTGCTAGCATTCCGACTGTGATACCATACAATTTAGATACTGAAACTTTAACGGGCTACCCACTCATGCATTTGAAAAGTTTGAGAGTCAGTGTTCCCTTTCCAAATGCAAGGTTAAGTTAGTAGTCTTCTGTGTCACTCACTCTCTCATCTGCCTCATTTACCCTAGCGGTTACAGCACCCACGTTAGACCGCATCTCAGTTAGGCTATTTTTAATTTTGGCCTCATTTGATCTCATTTGTGCAGGAAGAGATTCTCCAGAGGCTTTTATGCTTTTTGAAAAGTTTGAGAGTCAGTGTTCCCCTACCAAATGTGAGATTAGGTTTCTAGTCTTCTCTGTTTCTCACCCTCTTCTGACTCTTACGCGAGCTGTTAGAGCACCCAGGTTAGACCGCATCTTAGAGTATTTTTAATTTTGCCCTGATTAGGTCTCATTTCTTTTTCTTTCTTTTTTGAGTTGTTTTTCCATTGGTTTTTATTAAAGTTCGATTTGCCACCGTACAGCAAAACACCCAGTACTCATCCTATCAAAGGCCCTCCTCAGTGCCTGTCACCCAGTTACCCCAACACATCACCCACCCCCCCTTCTGCAACCCTTTGTTCATTTTCCAGAGTCAGGAGTCTCTCACGCTTTGTCTCTCAATCTGTAATTTTTCCCAGTCACTTTCCTTCCTTTTGCTTCCAATCCATTTCACTATTTCTTATACTCCCTGGAGGAGTGAAATCATATGATGATTATCCTTCTCCGATTGACTTACTTCACTCAGCATAACCACAGAAGAAAGAGCTAGATCTCATTTCTGCAGGAAGAGATTCTCTAGAGTCTTTTATGCGTTTGCCCAGACTCACCAGAAATTTGATAATTCTGATCCTGATGTCTATCTCCACATCTTACTTAAATCCATATCCATTAGATCTGTGGCACAGAGTATCACCTCCGGCTCTTCCTTTTATTTATTTATTTATTATTATTTTTTTTATTTATGATAGAGAGAGAGAGAGAGAGAGAGAGAGAGAGAGAGAGGCAGAGACACAGGCAGAGGGAGAAGCAGGCTCCATGCACCGGGAGCCCGACGTGGGACTCGATCCCGGGTCTCCAGGATCGCGCCCTGGGCCAAAGGCAGGCGCCAAACCGCTGCGCCACCCAGGGATCCCCCGGCTCTTCCTTTTGCGGTGAATTCATCCTCCTGGTCGTTTTGTCCAGTGCAGAACGCCTTGCAAGAAGTGGTCATTTTTCTATTTATAGCATTCCAACTGTCCTTCCCTTACATCTCAGGTTGAATTCACAGGTGTTCAGGAGGGTTTGAAAGTTATCTAGCTGAATTTGGGGGACCAGATGCAACGAGGACCCCTACCCTTCTTCCTGCTTGCCTCTTCTCCTTAAGTGACTCGTCTTGACCTCAAATTCAAGTTATCGATAATACTCAGTGCTGAGAATGAATGGGAAAACATGTAAAATTAAATAGTAAAATATGCCGTGATTCTGACCAAGTTGTATTAATCTGAAGCAATGAATGAATCGTTTGTTTCACTTCCTTATCGGTAGCTCACAGGACGAAAAGCGAATGGTATTTTGGAGACACCGTTTACTGTTTTGACCCGCAGTTTAATAATTTTGTAGATAATATATCTCTCTGTGGATAGTAAACACAAGCAGCCAATATCCCCCCCCCCCCGAGTAGTTTTTATTGCTTATGAACAGCTGTCAGGTAACACTAGGAGTAAGAGCCATTCGGTGAGACAGCAGTCCTCCCATCTGACTCGATGATTGATTGAATCCAGCGGCTCTGCAGACCATATGCTATCTAATGAAACAATAAGAAAATAGTGGAGTCATGAGCATGTGCTACAGTTATCTTAAGCAACAGGGAAACATATTGAACTGAAGTCAGTAAGTCTATATTCCACAGAAGGGAAAGTACGCAGATATGCATTAAAATACACAGACAACACACTGGAGCATTTATTTTGCCTCTGGGCCCGGTGGCAACATTTCTCAAATAAGGATCTTCTTAAATGTGTGAAATATACCACAACTTCTTTTCCCATTCATCAGCTGATGGATCCTTGGGCTCTTTCCATAACTTGGCTATTGTTGAGAATGCTGCTATAAACATCGGGGGGCACATATCCCTTCAAATTACTATTTTTGTAACCTTTGGGTAAATACCCAGTGGTGCAATTGCTGGGTCTCAGGGTAGTACTATGTGTGACTTTCTGAGGAACCTCCACACTATTTTCCAGAGGGGCTGCCCCAAGTGGCACTCCCACCAATGGTATAAGAGGCTTCCCCTTTCTCCACATCCTCGCCATCACCTGTTGCTTCCTGTCTTGTTAATTTTGGCCATTCTGATCGGTGTGAGGTGATACCTTATTGTAGGGCTGTGGGTTTTTTCAAGACTTTTATTTGTTTGAGACAGAGACCGAGACGGTGACAGAGATAGCGTCACAGGGCAGGAGCTGGAGTGGAGTGGGAGATGCTGGCTCCTTGCTGAGCTGGAGCCAGACAAGGGGCTTAATCTTAGGACCCTGGGATCATGACCTGAGCCGAAGGCAGACGATTGACCGACCGAGCCTCCAAGGCCCCCGCACCTCATTGTAGTTTTGATTTGTAGTTCCCCAATGATGAGTGATGTTCAGCATCTTTTCGTGTGTCACTTGGCCATCTCTATGTCTTCTTTGGAAAAATGCGTATTCATAACCACTGCCCATTTTAATTGTATTCTTTGGTTTTTGGTTTTTGAGTTTGATAAGTTCTTTATGTGTTTTGCATACAAACCCTTTATCCGATATGTCGTTTGCAAATATCTTCTCCCATTCCATAGGTTGCTCTTTAGGTTTGTTGATTGTTTCTTTGCTGTGCAGAAGCTTTTTATATTGATGCAGTCCCAGTATGTACACTCACACACACAGACACACACACACACACACAGAGTATTGCTGAACCATGACAAATAATGAAATCTTGGCCATTTGCAGCAACGTGGGTGGAGCCAGAGAGTATTGAGCTAAGCAAAACAAGGCATTCAGAAAAAGACAAGTACCATATGATTTCGCTCACATGTGGAAGTTAAGAAACACAACAAATGAACATGGACTGGGGTGGAATAGAGAGGCCGACCAAGAAACAGACTTAACTATAGAGAACAAGCTGATGGTGGCTCAAGGAGAAGTGGTGGTGGTGGTGGTGGTGGTGGTCGTGGTGGGGAAATGGGTGTGAGATAGGTGATGGGCAATAAGGAAGGCACTTGTCAGTGATGAGCACCGGGGGGCGGGTATGGAAGCACTGAATCACTAAATTCTACATCTGAAACTAATGATGATTATACTGTATGTTAACTAACTGGAATTGAAATAAAAACTTGGAGAAAACAGCATGAGGAAATACTTAAGACTTAATGTTTTGGCTCAAGGGGAAAATCCCTCTCAGTGAAATGAAGTATTTAAGGAGTACACTGTCACTTTATATCAGATATTCGCTTGTGGTGGAGGACTCCCTTCTCCCTAACTAAGGGGAGTAAGTTAGAAGTTAGAAAAATAGAACATGGGGACTCCTGGGTGGCTCAGTTGGTTGCGTGTCTGCCTTCAGCCCAGGGCATGATCCTGGAGTCCCGGGATCGAGTCCCACATGGGGCTCCTTGCATCAAGCCTACTTCTCCATCTGCCTGTGTCTCTGCCCCCCCCTCTGTCTCTCCCTCTCTGTATCTGTGTCTCGTGAGTGAAGAAAGTGTTAAAGAAAAGAAAAATAGAATATGTTTGCACTTACTTTAGAAACTAGGATAAAGAAGATGTGGTTTATGTATACAATGGAATATTACTCAGCCATTAGAAATGACAAATACCCACCATTTGTTTCAGCATGGATGGAACCTGGAGAGTATTATGCTGAGTGAAATGAGTCAGTCGGAGAAGGACAAACATTATGTGTTCTCATACATTTGGGGAATATAAATAATAGTGAAAGGGAATAGAAGGGAAGGGAGAAGGAATGGGTAGGAAATATCAGAAAGGGAGACAGAACATAAAGACTCCTAACTCTGGGAAACGAACTAGGGGTGGTGGAAGGGGAGGAGGGCGGGGGGTGGGGGTGAATGGGTGACGGGCACTGAGGGGGGCACTTGACGGGATGAGCACTGGGTGTTATTCTGTATGTTGGCAAATTGAACAGCAATAAAAAATAAATTTGTTATAAAAAAATGAGGAAAACCATAAAACAAATAGAAGAGTGGCTCTAGTGGCCATAATTAACATTTTAAACATGCAGAAAAACGGGGGAAAGACAGTCCTCTCCTCCAAAAGGGAGTATTTTTCGTGTTATTGTTCTGAGTGAGTCACGAAAGGAACTTCAGTCACTTAGAGAATATGTGTAACCGGTTTATTCCAAACTAATTCTCAGACAACTTCATTCTTATGACAGTGAGTGCTTGCAGTTGGAGATTTCATACGGTCATGCATGTAAGAAGGGCACCAGAAAAGACAAGGTGTCAGCATTTAATTGTTGACGCTTTTAGATGAGCATACAATCAACTTTCCACATACTTGCTGAATATTAAACTTGCAAAACAAAATTTTCTAGGTAATGAATCTCTCAAGACAGGTTCAAAATGTTTCTACCTTGGGTAGCTTTGTTCTTGTACAGGCAAAGGCAATACTGTCAACGATTGCCCAGGGCAGGTGTCATTTAACAGTGGGCCGAGATCAATCAAATGACGTGTTAATTGTTTTGGTCGAAATGGCATATTGACGACGCCGTGTCTCACAAGTGATATTTACACATCTTATTCAGGTGTCTTAATGACTCTTCGCAGTTTCATTTATTCTGAGGCACAAACTTAAGTTGCTTTTCATAAATTTTGTGATTTCCTGGAGTAGATGGTATTTCAAATCTTCTTTTCATTACAATTGGCTCTGTACCTTAATGAGTATATACAAAAGGGTGTATACATTCTTTCCTCCCCCGCCTTCCGGAGGAACACGGTAACCGTTTATAATTGTACTTTCTATCTTTTGGGACTGATAGAGATTCATTGAAGCAAACTTAAACGTGAATCACCTCTATTGCTAAAATTTAATTGACAGCGTTAGGGAGAAAAAAAGTCACCAAAGGTTTGGTAGGTTCAGACCTACCAAAGGTCTAAACGTTTCCTGCCTATAACTTTGGAATTGCTGCTACTCACATAACTGTTTCACTCTCACTTGGGTTTACACAGTGAAGAGGGCCTTGCACTTAAGCCAACGAATAACAAGATGTGATCATTTAAACTAGAATCGTTAAGCCACAATCTTCATGTTACTTGGTTCAAGTCCTTTCTTCAAATGTCATCAAAGACACATTCCAGCAGAGAACGAAGAGACTCTCGAAGGAGTGCCGCCTGGTGACGTTGCTATTAAATGAAACGAGAAAACATACGCCTTTAGTATTTATCAAAGGATTATACATATAACTG
The DNA here is from genome assembly GCF_011100685.1 of Canis lupus familiaris. NCBI lineage: Eukaryota > Metazoa > Chordata > Mammalia > Carnivora > Canidae > Canis > Canis lupus. The sequence goes on from NW_023330526.1 coordinate 6,038, forward strand.
CAAACAGACTATCTCAATGTTTCAATGTTTACTTACGTGTTCCATCACAAGTTGTTTTTGCCACATGGACATTTCTTCCCCAAGCGTGCTCTGCTCACCAGTAAGAAAATTGTCCTGATTGATGTCCAAGTCTCTCATGTCCTGAAACAGAAAACACAGTCCAGTTCCAAACCTCCATTTTCTTCTTACGTTCAAAACATGCAAAACTAAACTTCAAAAGCACTACTCTTTTAATATGCAGTGATGGCCAATATTTATTCGAATTAAAAAAAATCTAAATCACACATGTAGACAAGAACCTTCACTAAGAATAATTTAAATATCAGATTTGAGTTAAATGCTATTGTTATTTTAAGTAAGCCCCACGCCCAGCGTGGAGCCCGACATGGGTCTCCAACTCACAACGCTGAGATCAAGACCTGAGTGAGATCAAGAGTTGGACGTTTAACCAACTGAGCCACCCGGGGGGGGGGCCCCAAAACATTATTATTTTAGGAGACACAGCTCTACCACACTTTGCTCAAAGCAAGGGGTCAATGTCAGGCACTTAGGGTCAAGGTCAAAATGGACCCCAAAATAGGAGAAGCCTGGGAGTCCATGCCAACCAATGCTATAATTTGGAAATTCAGTAATCAGCTTTCTAACATCAGGTAAGAGCGTATTTATTATCAGTAGTAGTCAAGGGAGCATGATTTCCCTGGAGAGAGTAAAATGGTCCACGATGTCACCTCTTCAAGTTATGAAAAACACAACCTACATTTTAAATGTTGCCATTCATTCCACAAGTGGCGAAATAGTGCATACCTTTTTTTAATGTAAAAAGTATGGAATTGAGTACTGTGGAGGAAATTCAGAGTGAACACGCTATCCCTTCCACACTCCAGGGCCAGGAGCAAACAGAAACGATACAAAAATTTTATGATCCTTATAGAAGCACAACCTGTTGGGTCTATGCAGCAGCAGAAGGGGATTAATGCCGACTTAGCTGGCAAGAGAAGATTTCAATAGGCAAAGAGAGAGAAGTTAAAAACATTCCAGGCGAAGGACATGAGCAAGGTGTAGAAGTAAGAGTTAAGACAAGGCATTAATCAGGACAGGTGGGAGGTAGCAAATAAAGCTAAAAAGGGCATCATGCTATGGTGAATCTTTGAATATCTAGCAGTTTACCAGGGGAAACCACGGACAGGCTTCCAGGAGGGAAGAACTGTGCCATGGGAAGATAATGTCACAGCCCTGTGAAGGACGCAGAGATCAGATGAGAGTTTCATAGGGGAAGCAAAGGATGATGAGGTCCTCAACTAGGGCAACCGCAGTGGGAATCTGAAGGAAGCATTTAAAGTACCACGGCAGACGTCAGTACCGCACAGCCTACGAGTAACTGGAGGGGAAGGACAAGGAAATGCAGGAGGCGAGGAAAACACTAGATTTGCAACCCTAAGTGGTAACACTGGGCAAGAACATTTAGAAGCATTAATTCCTGTTACTTGATGAAACCTCCATACCATCGATAAATGGACTTGGCAGAGCATTAGAGCAACATGCTCTCTCCTGGGAAACAAATGGAATATAACTATTTTGTGTATGTGTAACGCTAAAATCCCTTAAAGGATACTTATTTTGAAGTCATAGGACTAGTCTTTAAACATTCCAGTGAGTTTAGAAGACTGACATTTTACCACTAAATCTGAACGAGATTCTTTAAGAACAAACCGCATGATCACCTCAAAAGTTGCAGAGAAAGTATGCCACAAAATCCGACACACTTTCATGATAGAAACTCTCCAGAAACTAGGGACAGAAGCAAAGTATCTCAATATCACAAAGGACACAGATGACAAGTCCACAGCTAGCATATTCAACGGGAAACACAGGAAGCGCTTCCTCTAAGATCAAGAGGAAGGAGACAAGGTTGCCCAGTCTCACTACTTCTACTCAACATAGCACCAGAAGATCTAGCCAGAACAATTCAGCAATAAAAGGAAATAGAAGACATCCAAACCAGAAAGGGAGAAGCAAAATTATCTCTGCTCACAGACACTAAGATCTTTTTTTTTTGTATTTTATTTTATTCTTTATTCATGAGAGAGAGAGACTGAGAGAGAGAGAGAGGCGGGCAGAGACATGGGCAGAGGGAGAAGCAGGCTCCCTGCGGGGAGCCTGCTGTGGGACTCTATCCCAGGACACCAGGATCATGGCCTGAGCCAAAAGCAGCAGCTCAACCAATGAGCCTCCCTGGCGTCCCCATAGTGTGTTCTTATATGTGCAGAACCCCAAAGATTCCAACACGCAAAAGAAAGCAACGCAAAACAGGGAGGAAACCCTGTTAGAAGTAACAAATGGGGGTGCCTGTGTGGCTACATCTGTTAAGCATCTGCTGTCGGCTCAAGCCATGATCGTGGGACCTGGGATGGAGCCGCACAATGGGCTCCCTGCTCAGTGGGGAGTCTGCTTCTCCTTCTCCCTCTGCACCTCCCCCACACCTCGTTCTCTCTCTCCCCTCCTCTCGTTCCCTCTCTGAAATAAATAAGAATCTTTTAAAACTGACAATAATTAATGAAAACAGCAAAGTCGCAAGTCATAAAATCAATACACAAATGTCAGTTATATTTTTACATGCTAACGATGAATTACCCAAAAGTGAAATTAGGGAAACATCCCATTTACAACAGCGTCCAAAAAGAGTAACGTATACTTAGGAAAGCACCATAACCGAGAAGGTGAAGGACTCGGACGAAGCTGAAAACTACAAAGCACTGGGGATCCCTGGCTGGCTCAGCGGTTTGGCGCCTGACTTTGGCCCAGGGTGCGATCCTGGAGTCCCGGGATCGAGTCCCACGTCGGGCTCCTGGCATGGAGCCTGCTTCTCTCTCCTCCTGTGTCTCTGCCTGACTCTCTCTCTCTCTTTCTCAATCTGTCTATCATAAGTAAATAAATAAATCTTAAAAAAAAAACTAGAAAGCACTGATGAAAGAAATGAAAGACGGCATACATACATGGAAAAATTATCCCATGCTCAAGGATGGGAAGTCTTGGTATTGCTCCAATGCCCATCCCGCCCAAATCAATCTACAGACTCCATGTTATCCCTGACAAAACCCCAATGCTATTCTTTCTACAGAAATGTTTCTACAAAGCAATCTTACAGATCACGTGGATCCACAAAAGTCCATGAATAGCCAAGTGATTCCAAGAAATAGCACCACCACCACAACCACCAAGCTGGAGCCACAGAGGTCTGTGTCACTGAGGATAATTTGCTAATGTGAAAATGTGACTGGAGGTAATCTCAGTTCACAAGCTTATACTCTCACTCTGGCTTTCTTCATTCTCCTATACATCTGTGCTGTCTCTTGAAACTGTTAAGTTGGCATATAAGGCCACTCTTAGTCACTCTAATCATTCTAAAAGCAAATGTGCCACAAGATACTTATAAAGTGCAACTGAAGGGCAGCCTGGATGGCTCAACGGTTTGGTGCTGCCTGTAGCCCAGGGTGTGATCCTGGGGACCCGGGGTCGAGTCCCACATCGGGCTCCCTGCATGAAGCCTGCTTCTCCCTCTGCCTGTGTCTCTGCCTCTCTCTATATCTGTCTCTCATGAATAAATTAAGAGCCTACTTCCAAACAAAAGTAAAATAAAATGCAATTGAAAATAGAATTGGCTACTTGCTGTTTAAGAAACTTTGGCAGTACAAAGAAAAGTAAATGACGCTGAGAAATGATTTAGACTTCCTACGTTCAAATGATACATTCGTCACTGCTCTCCTAAGGAAAACTGACTCAGGAACAAACAGCCCTGATTAAACTGTTAGTAAAGGATCAGTCTCCTGCCAATTTCTTGGTAAAATTCCCAATTTACCATTCCCGGTTTTGAAAAACACCCACAAAGCCATGAACGAATCTGAAAAGTAAAAGTACATTTAGCATTTACGTTAAAATCAGAACAGTGAGTTCAAAGTGGAAAATGCGTGATTAATTTTGATTGCCTAAGTAATTAAAGGCATGACCAAAATGTTTTTAACCTGCATTAAGAAAGAAAAACAACAGTTTTCTACTGCCATATCCATAGTCCATTTTATGACACTATATTGTGTTACCAAATTCGACAGACCTTTAACAATTGCTCATGCAGCTCTTTAAATGCTCGCATTCTCTGGCTCTCAACAGTTTTGGAGTGTTGTAATAATTCCTGTTGCAGTCGGAATATATTCTACAGACGCAAAAGGGGAAAAAAAAGCTGCGATGACCACTTGTAAAATTTAACCATTGTAAAATTTAACAGCGACAAATCTAGATGAAACTTGAATAGTTTCTCAGGCTCCCTGCATGGAGCCTGCTTCTCCCTCTGCTTGTGTCTCTGCTTCTCTCTCTCTCTCTCTCTGTCTCTATGAATAAATAAATGTTTAAAAAAAAAAAAAAGGGCAGCCCTGGTGGCTCCGTAGGTTTAGCGCCGCCTCCAGCCCAGGGCGTGATCCCGGAGACCTGGGATCGAGTCCCACATCAGGCTCCCTGCATGGAGCCTGCTTCTCCCTCTGCTTGTGTCTCTGCTTCTCTCTCTCTCTCTCTCTCTCTCTGTCTCTATGAATAAATAAATGTTTAAAAAAAAAAGAAACTTGAATAGTTTCTCAATGAGTATTTTTAATATCTTCTCTCTTATCACCTAGCTTACGTCCTTTGTGTTTACCAGGAATATACAAAAGCACCACAGTCGTCTTATCTGCCAGTCACTGAGAAGGAAATTTCCTTTCTTAACAATATTCAAAACATGTATCTTATGTTGATTTCAAAACCCACACGCAGGATCCTTGCGATAATCCTTCCGTGATCTTCCTATTCCCTTGCTAGTGATCTTGTTACATCCCTACTTAGCCACTCACTTTCGGGGTCACACCTTAGGTCTTGTCAGCCCAATAACTGAAACACCTGCATGATGTTAATAATATCAAAGACGTAGAGAGGAACTGTGTACAGATACTGTTCTGAACCATTTCGATTAAGCTTCTTGTAGAGGTGCTCATTTAAATCCAAACAATCAAAAACCCTGCCCCAGCTATAAGAACTCTTCTTATACTCTCTTTCGTAGATGAGGAACCTGAGGCTCAGAGAAAGACAATTTGTCCCTGGGTTCAAAGCTAGAAACTAGAAAATCAGAACTGGGTCCCAAACCTTATCGTTCCACTGTCCAGGCTCTTGACCACTGTACTACACTGCTTGTCCATTTTCCCTATGTTCAACCTCTCTACCTCCCTGCGTGTGTGGCTCACTCCCTTTCATGCTACAGACAGGTCAGTACCCTACCAGGATCCCACATCCATTGAAAGGAATGCTTTTCACCATCCCCTGTCTCCACCCCCTGGCCTGATTTTTCCCGCTTTCCAGCTAAATCCATGGTCAATGGTTAAACCTACACCTTTGCTTATATGCCTTGGCCCCTTCTCACTCTGTCGAGGTGCACGGCTAACCTCAGCTCAACCCTGAAAAGTCCAACTCTGCAGCTGCTCAGACGCACCCACAACCATGAGTACGACTACTCTCGTGTAAATTTGTGATTGTTATGACACCCACCCATGTTGGACCGGAATGTGGCCCGGCAGCCATCTCTCCCTTGTCCATTCACTGGCCCACCCTCAGGAAACAGTTCCAGGCCTTCTCCTCTGCCCTCAAAGAGCAACATCACCACCACCATCCTTATTCCTAAATGTGACACGGGCCAGTCCTTTTAGGGTGAACCATGCCCTGAGCTAGTGATTCGTTTAGGAATGAGCAATCGATTGAAACTAGATGATTGGGAGCAGTCCAGGGGACGTTCCTGCCAGACCTATGGGGAAAGCTTATCTCAGTTCACCTGGGGCTGGATCTGGGATTTAAGAGGCTATCATGCTGACCCCGTGGAGCGGGCCTCCTAGAGGACGGAGGCAGAGCCCGGATGGTACTGCCTCAGCAACCTTTCCCCAGCCTCATCCAGCTACACCTGGTGCAAAACTCCCTTTGGCTTCTTCAGACAGACCAGGACATCCTTCTATGGTACTCTGGCAAGTGCCTGTCACTTGGAACTGCAGGAATCCTAACCGAGAGAGGAGGTAAAGACCAAGGGCTTCTGTGAGTAGGATGTGTGCCTGTACGCCCCTGCGTTTCTTCTGTTCATTCGAGCTGGCACAACCCTAATTGAAGGGATATGTGCCCCCCGATGTTTATAGCAGCATTCTCAACAATAGCCAAGCCTTGGCACTTGGTTACAATACATTCACTATAAAGCTGGGCCTGATACCAACAGCGAGTTTTTCTTCTTCTTCCTTGGTTTTCTGTATATCGATAGCCAACTCTTGAAACAAAGTTAGAAACTCCTGAGAGTATTCATGATGAAGCTCCTGCCTGTAAAACATAATAGAGAAGAGCGTCATGACTTTATATGGCTAAGAAAAATGTCAACCCATTCAAAACCAAATGACTGGACATAAATTATACTATAAAGCGAGAAGGGAATGATCACAGCTGGAATTTTCTGATGGAAAACAGCCCACTACAGGGGATGGCTTACCCTCATTGCTAACCGTGTATTTACTCTCACTCCTGACTGTCTAAGAGGGATGCTTGTCTTGTATGCCTTGGCTCTTGAAAGCTAAGGAAGATTTATGGCACTATAAATTTCCCAGAAAATGCATTTGATCTGCATGGAGTTTTGTTTCTATCGTTTCATTTCCATTCATTTGCTGAACAACCTATAGGTTGCGAAGTGACGAACAGATTCAATGAGGGTATCCTATCCACCGATACCACTTCCCCACACAGTAACCTTTCACTTTTCCCCCACTGTGGCACAATAAAGATTTTGTATGAAAGAATAGCAAAACCAAGAGGGATCAATGTAAAAAAAATCATTCAAATATAAGATGAACCTTTTCTACATACTTGAATACAGTTAACTATCGCAAGACATTGGCCTCTTACTCAGCTCCATGCTCCAAGAAAGAATACAAGTGCTTCTTATGCCAAGAAAGCTCAATTATAATTTGAAAGGAGAAAAAGGGGGTTATCTTTATGGACCTCTAGATAATACACCTCTTTCCAATTAAGGCTTTGCAACACGGAGCTAAATGAACTATTTGCTTAGATAAAGAACGGAACAACAACGTTCTGCACTGGACAAAAACGACCAGGAGGATGAATTCACCGCAAAAGGAAGAGCCGGGGATCCTGGGTGGCGCAGCGGTTTGGCGCCTGCCTTTGGCCCAGGGCGCGATCCTGGAGACCCGGGATCGAGTCCCACGTCGGGCTCCCGGTGCATGGAGCCTGCTTCTCCCTCTGCCTGTGTCTCTGCCTCTCTCTCTCTCTCCTCTCTCTCTCTCTCTCTGACTATCATAAATAAAAAAAATAATAATAAATAAATAAATAAACGGAAGAGCCGGAGGGTGATACTCTGTGCCACAGATCTAATGGATATGATTTAAGTAAGATGGGAGATAGACATCAGGATCAGAATATCAAATTTCTGGTGAGTCTGGGCAAACGCATAAAAGACTCTAGAGAATCTCTTCCTGCAGAAATGAGATCTAGCTCTTTCTTCTGTGGTTATGCTGAGTGAAGTAAGTCAATCGGAGAAGGATAATCATCATATGATTTCACTCCTCCAGGGAGTATAAGAAATAGTGAAATGGATTGGAAGCAAAAGGAAGGAAAGTGACTGGGGAAAAATTACAGATTTGAGAGACAAAGCGTGAGAGACTCCTGACTCTGGAAAATGAACAAAGGGTTGCAGAAGGGGGAGGTGGGTGATGTGTTGGGGTAACTGGGTGACAGGCACTGAGGAGGGCCTTTGATAGGATGAGTACTGGGTGTTTTTGCTGTACGGTGGCAAATCGAACTTTAATAAAAACCAATGGAAAAACAACTCAAAAAAGAAAGAAAAAGAAATGAGACCTAATCAGGGCAAAATTAAAAATACTCTAAGATGCGGTCTAACCTGGGTGCTCTAACAGCTCGCGTAAGAGTCAGAAGAGGGTGAGAAACAGAGAAGACTAGAAACCTAATCTCACATTTGGTAGGGAACACTGACTCTCAAACTTTTCAAAAAGCATAAAAGCCTCTGGAGAATCTCTTCCTGCACAAATGAGATCAAATGAGGCCAAAATTAAAAATAGCCTAACTGAGATGCGGTCTAACGTGGGTTGCTGTACCGCTAGGGTAAATGAGGCAGATGAGAGAGTGAGTGTGACACAGAAGACTACTAACTTAACCTTGCATTTGGAAAGGGAACACTGACTCTCAAACTTTTCAAATGCATGAGTGGGTAGCCCGTTAAAGTTTCAGTATCTAAATTGTATGGTATCACAGTCGGAATGCTAGCAAGAGTAATAGAGGGCTTACCTTAGAAAGTTGGAAGGTAGCCTCCCCGCATATCCCGCATAGCGGTCACTCATATCAGAATCTCACCGTTTCTGTGGAATAGCCACAAAGCTAACCATGTATCTCTGTGGTGGCCCCACAGAGGAAACTCGGCCCTTGTTTGAGTAGTTTCCAGCCTTGCATCCCAGGACTGACGGCTTTATGTTCACCCATGAATCATCAGTTCAAGTAATTTCTGACCAACCAGTAGCGGCACCAGTTGTGCGGCACTGCCAAAGACACACTCCAATATTAGGGTGTAAAGATGAGGACATCCTCCAAAAACCCTAATTGCTACCTTCTAGCTCATTATTGCCAGGAGGATCTGTAGTCCTGTGTGAGTCCAGGGGACAGGACACTGGCGCCCTCAGGGATAGAGCAGAAGGTCAGCATCATACAGTGACACTGCATCTCTACCACTGCAGACGGTATGCAACTCTGCCGTAGGCTGGAGCACGCAGCCTGAAGGAGTAACCAGATCGGAGCTGCGCTTTCCAGAGACTTCCACAGAGCCTCACGGTGTGACTCAGAGGTCATCTGGGGCCACAGAGCTTTGGGCCAACCTTACATACACGCAGTGCGCTCTACCAGTGACCAGCTAGCAGGGAACAATGGGCTGGATCCTACCTGCATTTCACTATGTCGAAGGTCATGAACATGAAGGTTATCGAGTTAATCTGTTTCTGTGCAGAGACTTAAAGAATGCTCATCCTTATGCGTAGGCACATCGTAAGTGTTGAATCGAGGTGACTTGCTAGCCATCGACACCCTCATTCTTCTTAACACCCTGGGCATGTAGTAGTCACTCAGCCAGTGTGATGGACTGAGGTGGTTGTGACAGAGTACGTTGTTCTCTCTGTGAGATTTCTTCCCTATGCACAGCTCGATTTGACGACAGTGGCCTCTTAAGAAGCAACTTTTTCCAAGTACTGAGGTCAGCAACCAAGCAGAAAATAAAACACTGCATGAGGTTCAAAGATGAGGACCTTCGTGTCACAGTAGTTTATTAAAAATGCAGACTGTCAACTTTTCTTTCCTAACATTGACTTGCAAGTTTTAAATGGAGAATATTATGCTGGGTTCGTTTGTTCTAATGTTGAATGTATGCGATAAGTGTTCTCCTTTAAGATAGAGTTCAACAATTGTATTTCGTTTTGTCTTGGGGAAATGAGGTCGTGTGCTTTTCTATGCTAATGCATTCAACACATGGGGGGACTTGCGCACAGCATATAGCATAATCGAATTATCAGGTGGATACAAAAGGTTAAAGGGATGGAATCAGCACACATACAGTGCGGGCACCTTTCCAGAGAAAATCAGCAACGCGGTAGTGTTTTTCTGAATCTTTCACAGGTGCTTAAGTATAATGTTAAATGCCCATATTTACCATACAGCCCTCCACCCCCATTGTTTCTCCTCAAAATGGAAATATCACACAGATGATTATTGAAGCTACCCACATTTCAGTTCCATCTGGTCTAGAGACATAGAGCAAACACTCGGTGAGGCTTTATAGACAAATTCCTGAGCATGGAGGAGAGCTACTCCTGTATCAATCTACAAAGATGTGGAAATATCTATTGGCTTTACAATTCTTTTAACTTTAGTTCCATGATGAAACGATAATGGGACTGTAGTATTAAGTGAAGGATGCTAGAGAGCAACGGAAGCTCACAGCTCTTGTGGGGTAAACATCAGCATGTAGTAAGGTGGGGGGAAGGCGGAACCCTTCAAAGGCATGGATCAAACTGCTAATAGCAGTGATTCCTGAGGTGACTGAAGGTGCTTGCTTTCTACTTCATGTACTTCTGTAGAGTTTAAATACTTTTCGTTACCAGTCGTACATGACACTTGTAATCAGGAAAAAAAACGATACAAATCAACACCATCTGACTGAGGGCAATGCTTAAACACTCTCAAGTCAGTGCCACTTAAAAATAGAGACATTTCAAGATAAAATTTTTAAAAATAGAGAAATCTCCAGTATCCTGCGCTGTTAAGTCACTAATCCGGTTTTGGTTGCCCACAGACAAATCTTCACTAACAGATAAACGTGCTTAAGTGTCTTTGGGAACAGCATTAACCAACCATTGTCGGTTCCTAACCTCTAGCCTCTGAAGCGATCACTCCCGTCCCTTTCTTTCCCCGTAATCCACAACCCACTTGAAAAGTAGTTTACATGCAGAGAAAGGGCAACATCTTACACCGCTGGTGGGAGTGCAACCTGGTGCAGCCACTCTGGAAAAGTGTATGGAGGGTCTTCAGAAAGTTAAGAGTGGAGCTCCCCTACGACCCGGCAGTTGCACTACCAGGTCTTTATCCAAGGGATGGAAACACAGTGATTCGAAGGGGTACATGCACCACAGTGCCTGTAGCAGCAATGTCCGCAACAGCCAATATACGGCAAGAGACCAGATGTCCATCGATGGATGAAGGGATAAAAGAAAGAGGCAGGGTATATGGGGTATATATCTATGACGGAATAGCACTCAGCCACCAAAAATGTAAACTCTTGCCATTTGCAACGACATGGATGGAACTAGAGGGTCTTATGCTAAGTGAAATAAGTCACTCAGAGAAAGACAAATACCATATGATTTCACTCATGTGTGGAGTTTAAGAAACAAAACAGATGAACACAGGGGAAGGGAAGGAAAGATAGGATGAAAATTGAGAGGGAGGCAGAACATAAGAGACGCTGAACTCTAAGAAACAAACTGAGGGGTGTTGTAGGGAAAGTGTGTGTGTGTGTGTGTGTGTGTGTGTGGTGCGGGGAGGGATGATTGGGTGATGTGCATTCAGGAGGGCGCTTGATGTGATGAGCGCTGGGTGTTATATATGCAAATGAGAAATCACTAAATTCTACCCATGAAACAAACAACAGTAACAAGTAGTCTACATTTGCAACGTACTCCTACCTTCGAATTTGCTTTCTAACACATTGATGTCTGGAGTTTGTCCAAATCATTCTACTAAACCTGTTTAAGGTAAGCATTGACTTTCTGCTTTGGGGGTTGGTGGGGGTGGATAGAGAGAGGCAGAGGAAGAGGCAGAGGGAGGGGAGGAGAGAGATGCAGAGAGGAGGGTCGAGAATCCTAAGCAGACTCTGTGCTGAGCAGGGAGCCAGAGCCAGGTGGGGCTCCATGTCCTGACCGTAAGGTCATGACCTGAGGCAAAATCAAGAGTCAGATTCTTAACTGAGTGAGACACCCAAGAGCCCCAAGCATGGACTTTCAATTGTTTTCCACTAATTATCTTGCATAACTTCTATGCAATAGTTGACATGTTCATCACTCCCTCTTGTTGAAAGGCTTTGCTGTGCTTTCATGTAGTCTATGCTCTTCCTTGCCCGACATTGTTCTCCAACTCCTTTCTAGACTGCTTCTTCCTCCCCATCTTTGACTTTTCAGAATTCCATCACTCCTCATTTTACATTCAGTGAACACTTTCATGTATCCTGAAGACTACCATCTTATTTGCTAAAAACTGGTCCTGTACAACGAGGAGTCTGGAGGTCTTGGTCAACAAACGTCTGTGTAAGGGGCTGCCACCATGTGTGTTGCACAGTGGATTTCAAACCGTGTGCAAATTCCCGTGCTCTTGAAGGAAAGGAAAATGAACACTGAGTCTAAACAGTCACACGGAGGCGTGCCTGGGTGGCTCAGTCAGTTAAGCCTCAGACTCTTGCTTTCAGTTCAGGTCATCATCAAGTGGTGGTGAGGTCGGGCCCCACGTGGGGCTCTGCACTGGATGAAGAGCCTGCTGAATATTCTCTCTGTCTCTCTCTCTCCCTCCGCCCCTCTCCCGCCAATCAATAAATAAATAAATAGTCACTGTAAAGAACGATATAAGCCACATAATAATGTTGATATTCGATGTGGCCTTAGAATGACTGGCTGGGATTTTATTTATTTTATTTTATTTTTTATTTTTACTTCTTTATGGAGTTCAATTTGCCAACATATAGTATAACACCCAGTGCTCATCCCGCCAAGTGCCCCCCTCAGTGCCCATCACCCAGTCACCCCAACCTCCCGCCTACCTCCCTTTCCACTACCCCTTGTTCGTTTCCCAGAGTTAGGTGTCTCTCATGTTTTGTCACCGTCACTGATATTTTCACTCATTTTCTCCCTTTTCCCCTTTATTCTCTTTCACTATTTTTTATTTCCCCCAAATGAATGAGACCATATAAGGTTTTTCTTTCTCCAATTGACTTATTTCACTCAGCGTAATGCCCTCCAGTTCCATCCACATCGAAGCAAATGGTGGGTATTTGTTGTTTCCAATGGCTGAGTAGTATTCTATTGTATACATAGACCACATCTTCTTTATCCATTCAACTTTTTTTTAATTTTTATTTATTTATGATAGTCACAGAGAGAGAGAGAGAGGCAGAGACACAAGCAGAGGGAGAAGCAGGCTCCATGCACTGGGAGCCCAATGTGGGATTCGATCCCGGGTCTCCAGGATCGCGCCCTGGGCCAAAGGCAGGCGCCAAACCGCTGCACCACCCAGGGATCCCTATCCATTCAACTTTTGATGGGCACCGAGGCTCCTTCCACAATTTGGGTATTGTGGACATTGCTGCTATAAACATTGGGATGCAGGTGTCCTGGGTTTCACTGCATCTGTATCTTGGGGGTAAATCCCCAGCAGTGCAATTGCTGGGTCGTAGGGCAGGTCTATTTTTAACTCTTTGAGGAACCTCCACACGGTCTTCCAGAGTGGCTGCACCAGTTCACATTCCCACCAACAGTGCAAGAGGGTTCCCCTTTCTCCATATCCTCTCCAACATGTGTTGTTTCCCGTCTTTTTGATTTTCCCCAGTGTCACTGATGTGAGGTCGTATCTCACTGTGGTTTTCTTTTGTATTTCCCTGATGGGCAGTGATGCGGAGCATTTTCTCATGTGCTTGTTGGCCATGTCTATGTCTTCCTCTGTGAAATTTCAGCCATGTCTTTTGCCCATTTCATGATTGGTTTGTTTGCCTCTTTGCTGTTGAGTTTAACAAGTTCTTTATAGATCTGGCATACTAGCCCTTTATCTGATACGTTATTTGCAAACATCTTCTCCCATTCTGTAGGTTGTCTTTTAGTCTTTTTGACTGTTTCTTTTGCTGTGCAGAAGGGTTTTGGTTGGGATTTTAAAGGTGAGTTGTGAAGAGAAAGCCGCGTTTTCTCTTCTGAATTACACCAGACCCTTGCTACTTGGAATCAAACATATATGTAAGACACGACTTATCTCAAGACTAGCCTTCAGGGATCCCTGGGTGGTGCAGCGGTTTAGTGCCTGCCTTTGGCCCAGGGCACGATCCTGGAGACCCGAGATCGAATCCCACATCGGGCTCCCGGTGCATGGAGCCTGCTTCTCCCTCTGCCTGTGTCTCTGCCTTGCTCTCTCTCTGTGTGTGACTATCATAAATTAAAAAAAAATAAAATAAAATCTTTAAAAAAAAATACTAGCACATTAGTCTAGTGGGCAGATGTCTACTCTTTTCACTAACTGCATCCAGAAAAATGCCAGCCGATTAGCCGAAAAAAATCTCTAGTTAAGCAGGTGAAGAATATGGTTAAAGACAGTTATTGGGTAACGTTTTGCAGTTTATGTGATCTAAGTTGAGGTAACAGATTCAAATGTGTACTGATACCTACCTATTTTAAAAGATGAAACACACAGGGATTCAAATATTCACAAGTCAAAGAGAATGTTTTCCTGTTTTAGTATAGAATTGCATTTCTCTATTCATAGGTAAAGTAGCACAGCATTTAAATAGTCACTACCTTTCCTCCTGGTAAATTTTAAATTTTCATCAAAATGTTACTAAAGGCAAAAAATAAAAAATAAAAATAAAGGCAGTCTCCTGCGTGCCCTGAATGTCCTGGCATGTTTCTGATGGGTAGAGAACAAACCAATGTATGGAATGTTATGTTTTAGCTAACACATAGGGAGAGTAGGTCTTTCTTTCTCTCTGTCTAGAGCTAGGTACCTATGATGAACAAAAATATATTAGAAAAGGTTACAGGGCAGCCAGGGTGGGTCAGCAGTTTAGTGCCGACTTCAGCCCAGGGCCTGATCCTGGAGATGTGGGATTGAGTCCAATGTCAGGCTCCCTGCATGGGGCCTGCTTCTCTCTCTCTCTCTCTCTCTCTCTCTCTCTCTATCCCTCTCATAGATTATAAAATATAAAAAAAGAGAAAGAAATGGTTACAAAGGAAGGACCTGGGTGGAGATTACAGAAATGGAACCTGCTTCTCTTAAAGTATCCTGCTTTTCAGTTTAGTTTTATTTTTTTTATTTTTTGCCTTTTTATTTTTTTAAATAATAAATTTATTTTTTATTGGTGTTCAATTTGCCAATATACAGAATAACACCCAGTGCTCATCCCGTCAAGTTTTGTTTTAGAATCCATAAATGTTTTATGACATTATAAAATGATCGAACTTAAAAGACTATGTCTAAACATAGATAAAAAAAAAAAAACGAACCACATGGCATAGTCGTGTCAGTTGTATATATCAAATTGGTGCTTTAACCATACAGAATAGAGAACTCTTTCAAATGATTTAAAAGTATAGCAATGTTAGGGGCGCCTGGGTGGCTCACTCGGTTTAGTGTCTGACGTTGGCTCAGGTCATGATCTCGGGGTCCTGGGATTGGGAGCCACGTAAGGCTATCCACTCAGCGGGGAGTCTGATTCTCCCTCTCCCTCTGTCCCTCACGCTGCTTGAGTTCTGTCTCTCTCAAATGCATAATTAGAGACTGAAACACACACACACACACACACACACACACTGCAATTTTGCAGTGTATCCCAGCGATGGGACATACCTTAGAATAAAAAAGAACAAAGCATCTTGAGCTACATGAAGAAACATAAAGCTTCATTAAAAAATCAGATTGCTGGTAGTAATATTTCTTTGTTATTGTAAAATACCATACATTCAGAGGTGCACACACACAAACACATACACACACCAAAAGGGGCTTAGTAATTATATGAACATCATTAGAATTCAAGAATTCCTTTTAAAACAAAAGACACAAATATAAGAGCAAATTAATCCTGAATATCTTTGGAAGGCCATAGTTAACCCCATGCCGGGGCAGGGCGGGGTATGTGTGTGTGTGTGTGTGTGTGTGTGTGTGTGGCGGTTGTTGTTGTTGGTAGTGGTTATGCTCTGGCTTTAAAGGAGGGATTTTGCCAACCCAGCCATACAGAACTGGTCAAGGTGCAAGTTGAGTTACAAAATGGCTGGGGAGTTCATCCCATTTTCTAGATGTTGAAGTCATCATACACCCATGGGGTCCTGTCATCACCCCCATAGAATAAAAAAGCATAAAGATAATCTTGTATGTGAGCCATTGTGTAGAAATAGAAAAGCTAATTTCTCTGAAGTTTACCTCAAGTAGTCTAGCTTAGGCAAGCAGCATTTACTTAAAGAGGATCAGAGCTATAACTTCATATCCACCAAGATGTGTGATTGAGACATAGTTTCTCTGTAAAATTACCCTCTTTTTTTAATCAAAGAGAGCCACATCAGGACTGGCCTGTCTGCAAAACAAGTCCAGTTTTAACAAACTGGGCCTAATGACTTCCATAAGCTCAGCAAGAATAATGATTGATCATACGGGCCTTTTAGAATCTGCTTTGCCAGAACTTTTTATAAGGAATCTCTAGGTTGAACTTTTAGCAGCCCCTCCAGGCCAGAAGCCAAACCAAGCACTTGCAATGAGACATGGCGGCAATACCTGTAGGTGTGGACGGGTTCCTCTTCACGGGGTCGCCAAAGTATCCTGAGTTTCCTGCACCTGCCAGGAAGCGACAGTCTTTACTCACCTCACCTGGTGAGGGGAGGCTACTGGGAGCTCCGTAAGCAAGGTATCAGGCCAAAATCTCCATTGGCTTTGTGCCTCCACGTTTCATAAAGTCAGCCTTAGTCCCTTAAAGCCGTTTGGTCATCTCCGAGTCTGTGCATGTCTCTCAAATAGGACATGCCAGCGAAGCCCTGGTAAAATGACCAATATATATCCAATAATGTCCTGTGATAGGAACAGACTCTTACGAACTTCTGCAAATGACTATGAGGGCCATGGAAGGAAGAACACTCATGGAGAGACAGACCTTTTGAATTTCAGAGGGATCAAGTAGAGAGAAAAGGGAATGATCTGATTTGTTTATAAATGATGCCTTTTATCATATTTCTCTGCAAGTCAATGTTTTAGCACTTTATCCTGTTTGGAAAAGGTCTAGATGTCCAATGAACTTAATTTCAATTACCATCCACACAAAACTTAAAGGTTTAGGTTACCAAAACCTTTGAGAGCTATCTTAACAATTACCTGTGAAAACTTTGAGACGGACAAGGTAAAGCATCATTTTAAGTCACCTTGTTGCTAACAAATCGCAGCTCAGGTACCTCGGGCTTATTTGACCTTTAGCAAACCTTGACAGGCTACAAGTTTCACATTAAATGCTGATAACTTTAACGATATATCTATATTAATTAAACCAACGCTGGGGGTACCTGGGTGGTTCAGGGGTTGAGCGTCCATCCGCCTTTCGTTCAGGGCATGATCCCAGTGTCCTGGGTTGGAGTCCTGCGTCGGCCGCGTCGGGCTCCCGGCAGGGAGCCTCCTTCTCCCTCTGCCTATGTCTGCGTCTCTCTCTGTGTGTTTCTCATGAGTAAATAAGTAAAATCTTAAAAAAAAACCCGAAAAATTAAATTAATTTAAATACAGATTATGTGCTACCCGGGTCCACTTTTAAAAACTAGTGTGTTCCCCATTTGTCAATGTCTACCTATGACACTGCTGGGGAAATCTGAAGTGAGCAGTGTCCGTAGCCAGTAACCAAGCTGGTGCAGAAACAGGAGCAGGGGCAGGGGGAGACAGAAGAGGCAAAGAGCAGCCAGGAGGCAGAGCAAGAGGGTTCCCACATCTAAAGCTCATCCACTTGAACAGATGAGCAAATGCCGTGTTCTTCCACCAACAGTGTAGAATTAGGCCATCCAGATCAGGCCGGGGAAGACACGGAACTTCCCCGAAAC
The DNA here is from genome assembly GCF_011100685.1 of Canis lupus familiaris. Classification (NCBI taxonomy): domain Eukaryota; kingdom Metazoa; phylum Chordata; class Mammalia; order Carnivora; family Canidae; genus Canis; species Canis lupus. The sequence goes on from NW_023330526.1 coordinate 23,464, forward strand.
AAAGAGAGTTTTGGCAGCTGCTCGGGAACATTCCTTCAAGTCTCCATCTGGAGCTAGACTAACCTTGGTTGGCTCCAATGATACCCATTAACCTGGGAAATGAATGAGGGAGAAGCCCCCACATCTCTTAGGAGGAGGAACAGTGAGAGAGTCAGTCGCAAACCGCTTTGCTGCAGAAGGCCTGTATTTCTTCCAGAGGCCCGGGTTTATTTGGTTTATCCCTCCTAACATATTGGATAATAGGGACTTTACCAGCCAACATGTTCAGGCCAACACATTCTGCAAGAGCCCCTTGGGTCGGGGGTCCTGACGGAGAGCCCCGTTCTCTGCAGAAGAGATCCAATGATAGATCCCGTGGAGGCCAAACAGTGTTACAGAAGATCAGGCCTTCCCTACATTTTGCAAGTCAAATTGTTTCCAGCTGGGTAAAAGGCACCCCAAGGGAGAGTCCTTGGGAACTGAAGAAGAGACTGTGCCTTGCCACGAAGGTCACGCTTTATTTCACCTTGCTTTGAAGAACCCACAGTTTTTCACCCGTGGAAAACTCTAGACAGGTTTCCAGGGAAAAATGTCCAATTTTGCAGTACCCAATCCAGATTAATTTTTGTGGAGGATGGTTAGTTTCCCATCTCGTGATCCCATGGTAATCAGTTACCCCGTACCTTTTACAGAGAGGTTGACTATGCAGGCATCCCTACATATCAGCTCTCTCCTGTCAACCAAGGCGTCCCCTGTGTGCCTACCCATGGTGACAGAGTGGCCTAACAACTTGGGTTGAGGAGGGATCAGGCTGGTAGGAGCAGCCACTCTTAACTGTCCGTCACCTAATCCTCCTTGGCTCCTCTGGATTCCTCTTTCCCCCACCCCCCCACCCCGATAGAAAAGAAAAACAAAAGTGTCCTAATCGTACAGATTAGCAAGGCTAATGGTTTAAACTGTGATATTCTTTTGATAAGGATAAGGAAGCAAGCAAAACATGTAGGGTCTCTCAGGGGGGGAGGCATGTGCTGCTTACGGATGAGGCTTCCCCAGGGCGTGAGCCCCAGGGCCGGTCTCCATCCTTTTACGTGTCTCGGAGACCCGAAGGCCATCATGGTGGCCAAAGGGCAGGTTCAGAGCGCTGGATTGCCAGTCCTTATGTCCACTCTCCGGATGCACCTTAAACTAGCAGGGAAACCTATAAATGACCTTATTCTTCAGAGCTCTCTTGCTGGAGCCCTCATTGTTTGGTCACGTGAGTTTGCTTGCATTCCTAGCCGCACGGTGCCTGATGTGTCAGGCCCATTACAAACCAATTTCAATTATGTTTCCTCGCCTTACCCCTGCTACATCTGTTCACACACCTGAGTGTCGTATGTGAGCATGGCCCCACTATAGGCAAAGTCGCTGAGGCAGGGGAAAAGCCAATTAAGAAAACCAGAGAAGGAGGACCGTCAGTGGAACTTGTTAGGATCAGGCCACCATTCCCTTCTTTTGAGGAAGCGGGATTGACCAAACCTTTCTCCAGAAGCCTGTCACCTGGCTCTTGAGACCAGGAGCCACGCTATTCACCTGTAGCTGGCTGACAGGTGCCCTGGTTTGCTGTTTGTTACAAGAAGAGGTTATCCAAGGGAGAGATGTCTCCCAGGAAAGAAAGGAAAGAGTCTGCATTTACTCACCCTTTGGTGAGCACGATCCCGGGTTTCAGCACCAAAATGCTCGTGAGAACTTGGCTCTGGTCTCACGGGATCCAAGAATGAATCTTGTGGACAAAGGAGAGTGACTAAAGCCATAGAAGCTTATGAGGAGAGGACATGTAGAAGGCTCTCAGCAGTGAGAGGGGCCCCGACAGGGTTGCCACTGAAGGTGTTTTTGGCTGGCCATTCACAGAGAACCTGACTAGGGAGTTTCTGGCCTTGAGATTTCTTGTGTCGTCATGAGTGGATGACATATGGCTATTTTGGGGTCTGGTGAGTCTCTGTGCTTACACAGAGGATGATACTCCCTACCTTTCAGGGCTCGGGGCCAGATCCACTTCCTTACCTGTTTTTTTTTTTTTTTCCATCTCGGTGTCCTCGGGAGTTATGGGAGCCTGGTTCTGGGGCCTTCCTCTTACCTTTCCCTGCCTAGCCCGATCTATCCCTAACCGAATTATATACTTTGTAAGGAATGAGTAAGACTAATTTAAACACCTCATCCCATGGCTCTGTCTTTACAATATATGTTTTTCAAAAGACCCCCACATATAAAGGATCACCTGATGGGATATGGAGATTATGCATGTGAAGCCCTTAGCACAATGCCTGAGACTGGATGGTGTTCAGTAGGCAGCAGCTGCAATTTTGTAGAATTTAGATCAGTGCCAACCTTGGGCTAAGGCCTTCCTCAGATAACCATGCATAGTTCTGAGATTCTCCTGTCATGTACCATTTCCAGACATTTTGGGGAGGTGCCATAATTTCTTCTATGCAGCAACGATGTGGGGCTAAAAACCATCAGTAGACATGTGAAGGTAAAGCTGGAAACGACCCAATGGCAGAAAGTCCCTAAAGATCCAAGCAGAGAGGAGGGGCACCTGGGTGGCTCAGTCAGTCAAGTGACTGACTCTTTACTTTGGCTCTGGTAGTGAGCTCAAGCCCCGCATCGGGCTCTGCAATCAGCGAGGAGTCTGCCTGAGATTCTCTCCCTCTCTGTCTGCCCCACTCCTGCTTGTGTGCGCTCTCTCTCCCTCTATCTGATAAATAAATGAATCTTTGGTGTCCCTGGGTGGCGCAATCAAGCGACTGATTCTGGGTTGTGGCTCAGGTTGTGATCACAGGATGGTGAGGTGGAACGCTGCATCAGTCTCTGCACTCAGTGCGGAGTCTGCTTGAGATTCTCTTTCCATTTCCCTCTGTCCCTCCCATTCGTTCACTCGTTCTCTGTCTCACTCAAATAAATAAATAAATAAGTAAGTAAGTAAATAAATAAATAAATAAATAAATCTCTCAATCAATCAATCTTAAAAAGGTAAAAGATTCTGGCAGAGAGGGAGCTACATAGGCAAGAAGATAGAGACTAGCTTTCTACTTTAGTGCAGTATGTCCTGGTGTCTCTCCTAAGAAAGAGGTGTATATGTACCCTCTAATGTTTACGGACTGGCATTTACAAGGTGTTTCCACCTTGTAATACCAATTCTCCCATTGGAGAGTCTACTGATTGCCTCTTGTTGGTAATTGCTGTGGGTGGGCAGCATCCCTTCTGAGACACAGGAAGATTTTCCCAGGAAAACACCCATGGACCTCTTATCACATTATTATTTTTTTTAATCACATTATTTTATCACATAGTCAACTACTACTTACCTAAGCAATACATGCATACCAATTTATTCTATACCACTTATGTCCCTTCCTTTTGTCATCCCGCGGGCTGCTGATCACTAAGTACACTATGTACTGAGTATTGCCTCTGCCCGCTCACATAAAACCAGATGTCTTAGTATGAATACGAGAACTTTCATGGGGACCTTTGGAGTACTTTATTTTTGCCTCTATAGCTACTGGAAAACTTCCCAAATGAGGACCTTCTTAGACATTTGGAACAGAACTTCAGACGCATATACCAACACATGCTTTGGCTTAAAAGGAAATTTCTTTACGAACATGTGAAATTGGGCAATTAATTTCTCCCTGTAATGTCAAAGATTGGATAGTGGTGGAGGACTCATTTGTTCCTGTATACATTACTGCAGTTAGAAAAAGATATTCTGTATGGGCTTATGTTTGAAAACTTGCAAACAAAAACCTGAAAACAAACAGAAGGTTGGTATACAGGGGTCAGAATTGATATTAAAAACAAAACAAGAAAAAACAAAAACCACCCACGACACCATACAGAAAAACGGGAGAAAATCTTTCCTCTCCTCCTAATGGGGTTGTTTTGTTTTGAATGATTCATGGGAGGAATTTCAGTATCTCAGAAAAATATATTTTAAGGGCTTATTCCAAATATATTCTGAAACAATGTCATGTTTATTAAATAACATGCCCAAATGAAGATGGTGTTATGTTACCAAATGTTAAAACAAATGCCCACTACAAAAGGAAGAATCAATTATTCAAGTTCCTAGCTCTCAAGTATAAAATCAGTGTTCCATACTCAATGAATATTAAACTTGAAAAAAAAAAAAGCACTGTAGGTGATTTATCTTTAAAGACAGATGTGAGGGGATCCGTGGGTGGCTCAGCGGTTTAGCGCCTGCCTTCCGCCCAGGACATGGTCTGGGCACCCGGGATCGAGTACCACATCGGGCTCCGTGCATGGAGCCAGCTTCTCCCTCTGCCTGTGTCTCTGCACCTCTCTCTCTGTCTCTCTCTCTCTCTCTCTGCCTCAAAAATAAATAAAGAAACAAACAAAATGTTTAATTAAAAGGGAGATGTGAAATGCTTAAGCCCTAAGTAATTAAGTACATGTGCGTGTTTGTGAAATATATTCAATAAATCCTAAGGGCAGGTGTCATTTAATAGTGAACCAACACCAATTAAATGACATTTTGGTGTGCTTGTGGAAATGACACATTCACAAACCCATGTCTCAGCACTGATATTTATATATGTAGTTCTTTTCTCCCAGCGATTGTAGGCAGTTTAATGGATTTTAAAACACAATCTTATGTTTGCTTGCAATCCTTTTTATAAGGCAGTAGAGTACGTTTTCTTCTGAAACCATATTGGTATTGGAATTGGCTCAGTAAACTAATGAGTAAATATAAGCGGGTGCACGGATAAGACAGATTTTATATTCTTTAATTTTTTTTCCCTTTAGGCAAAACAATGGAGCCTTCTTTCTGTACTTGTGGTTTGAGCCTTTTGGGGATAATACAGATCCACTGAGGGAAAGCCTAAAATTAAATCATCCTTACTGCTAACAGCTAATTGACAGTGTTAAGTACAAAAAGTCTTCATTACTAACAAAGGGTTGAAAGCTGAATACGTATATAATTGTGGAACTGCCACTCCTCACACAGCTTTTTAGGGTCGGGGTTTTAACAGGAAAAGATTCTTGCACTTAGCAAGCAAGCTATGATAAACAAGACGTACCAATTTCAACTACAATCTTTAAACTACTACAGTGTGGTTCAGTGCAGCTAATGTCATACTTAATAAAACGTAGCTTCCCGTTCTTTCGTTCTTCAAAGTCATCAGAACAACAGGGAATGAAGAGACTTCCGAACCATTGCCAGCTCTTACTGCTGCTGTTTCAAGGAAGGAAATACGGGACATTCGCCTGTTATTCGGGTAGCTGGCATACATTTTGGCAAAACAAATACCCCAATGCTCACATGCCTCCTTAGGTCTTAATATTAAATGTATACTACTTACAGCTTCCCTCATAATTTTGTTTTGAAACTTGACGATTTCTTCTCTGACTTCACTTTGTTCATCAGTAAGAAGATGTTCATGGTCCTTGTCCAAGGCCTGCGAACTCTAAAACAAGAAGCCTAGTTCAGGTATAAAGCACCGCTTTTCATCTCATGCTGCAAACATGTACAATCAAATTTCAGGGGGCACCTGGGTGGCTTAGTGGGTTAAGAGTCTGCCTTCAACTCAGGTCATGATTTCAGGGTCCTGGGATCGAGCCCCGCGTCAGGCTCTCTGCTCAGCTGGGAGTCTCCTTCTCCCTCCCCCTCTCCTTCTCCCCCTGCGTGTGCCCTCTCTCAAAAGAATACATAAGATATTTTTAAAAAATTAAGTTAGATTTCAAAGGTAACAACCCTTAATATGCAAGGGATGCTCATTAATTTTTCCAAACAAACACTGTACCTGATACATGGAGATCGGAATACCCACTTAAGAAATTTTTAAAATGTTGTGTTTGAGTCAAATATTATTATTATAGAGGCATGACAGTAATACACTTGGCTCCAAACAATGCATTAATAGACAGTTAAGGTCAAGGTGGAGGAAAAACAGATAAAGACTGACCGCCCCACAGAATGAAAATCCATAATTTTAAAACACTCTATAAACACCACGGAACCCTGCAATTATAATGACTGATAATCAGTATAACATATTCCATTGGAGGGAATGAAATGATCTGTAACACGGCCTCTTAAGTCATGAAAAGCAAACATGGTCTAATCCTTACTGTTCACCTAACGAGTCGCGATCTCGTGCATCCTACAGAAAAGGTGCCGTTAGGTGCCGTGAATTTGAAAAGGGATGCATGATCTCTTCCTCCCTTATTCTAGGGAGATAAAAACAGGTAAATTAAAAGCCACACAAATCCTTTGTAATGATTAAGGAAACACCACTTGCCATGACTGTGTGCTGGAAGGTAAGACTGACTCTGCGTTAGTTGGTGAAAGAATAGGACTTCAGTAGGTAAAGGGATGAAGGAACTGAAAGTATTCCAGAAACAAGGAAGTAAAGGTGAGTTAGTTCAGAGAGAGCTGGAAGGGTGGAAGGAAAGGAGGAATGTCCACTTAAAACCACAAAGGGGGGCAGCCCCGGTGGTGCAGCAAAACCTGCAGCCCAGGGCATGATCCTGGAGAGCCTGGATCGAGTCCCGCATCAGGCTCTCTGCGTGGAGCCTGCTTCTCCCTCTGCCTGTGTCTCTGCCTCTCTCTCCCTCTCTCTCTCTCTCTCTCTCTGTGTCTCTATGAATAAATAAATAAAATCTTTTTTTAAAAAGGGGAGTTCTGTTACTGGGCAGGGGCAGATGCTGAATACCTGAGGGTTTAACATGGGAACCTAATGACAGGTTTTCAGGAGGGAAGATCATATTGCAGAACCTTAAGAATGGACTGGGGAAGAGAGCACTCAGGTAAGCATTTAATTGGAGGAGCAAGGAATGGTGAGATCCCGAACTAGGGCAGTAGCAGTGGGAATTCAAAGAAAGATACAGTTGCAGAAAGGTTGGAAAGAAAGTCACAGATGCAGAGGTAAAGGGCCGACGCGGGCACAAACACACACACACACACACACACACACACACACTCTCGTGTGCGCGCGCGCACACACACACACAGCGCCCATAGACACAACAAGAAAAAAAAGAAGGGGAATGTGCAGGATTCCATCACTTCCTAAAGAAGTATATCTCTGCCTGAAGAAGAGGTATGTGTCACTGAAGACAATCTGCTGATGTGCAAATATCACACCAGATCATTCTCAATTCACAAACGGTTAGTTTTCCTCTGGCCTTTCATTATGATATACATTCTCTTAGACCTTTCCTTATGATATTTTTAAACTTTTTAAAAATTTGTTTATTTATTCATGAGAGACAGAGAGAGAGAGAGAGAGAGAGAGAGAGAGAGAGGCACAGACACAGGCAAAGGGAGAAGCAGGCTCCATGCAGGGAGCCCAACGCGGGACTTGATCCTGGGACTCCAAGAACACGCCCCGCGCCAAAGGCAGGCTCTAAACCGCTGAGCCCCAGGGATCCCTTAAGTCTGTGTATAAAGTCACTATTCCTCTAGTATTCCAAAAGCAAATGTGCCACAAAAACTCATGTAACACATTTGAATATAAAAATCAGGATCCATCAATTACAACTGCTTACTCGTATTTAACAGAAACCATCAATACAAGGAAAAGACACGTAGAAGTGATTCATAGAATTCCTAGTTTTCACTATATGTTTATTGCTGATCTCAAACTGATGATCGAACCACCAAAATCATGCTCGAAGTGTTAATAGAGTACCAGTATTCTTCACAATACGTGTATTTCTAGGTAAAATTCCCACGTTGCCATTCCCTGTTTTAAACGACTCCCATCTGGTACACTTAGGATATTTTTTTTTTAGTATTTCTTATTTTTTTCCTTTTTTTTCAGTCAAGATCTTTAAATCTTCAACATTGTGGAAAAAAAGTTCAAGATCTCAATTTCACACATAATCAAATTTACAAAAATAAGAGTTAAATGTGTGTTGTAATAATGTGAAATGAAAGTAAAAAAATAAACAACTCCCATAAAAGTATTAATTAATACTAAAATAAAAAAATGCATTTCCCAATTAGCTGAATCCAAAACAGTGAGGTCATACTGGACATTGGTTGACAATTTTGGTACAACCTAAATGGTTTTCCACCCACAGATTCAGAAAGAAACTATCTTCTACTTTTATATACTTATTACGTAGTTTTTCAAGATTTGCTCATTTATTTGAGACACACACAGCGCACGTGCAAGTGGGCAGAAGGGCAGAGGAGAGAATCTTCAAGCAGACTCCGTCCTGAGAAGGGCCCAGCGGGGCTCCATCCCACAACCCATGGGATCAGGACCCACAACCTGAGCCAAACCAGGAGTTGGTCGTTCAAGCGACTGAGCCACCCAGGCACCTCTATGTCTTGTTTTTCTAAGAGCGTATTGTGCTGCCAAATACAACAGACCTTTAAGAATTCTTTGTATACGTTTCTTAATTTTTCCAGCCTCTGGTTCTGAACAATTCTAGCTTGTTGCAGAATCTTTTGTTGCTCCTGAAACATATGCTAGGAACATAAAAGAAAAGGTGACAAAATGTGGGTCACGTTTATTATTCAGAGAACATAATTACCCATCAGGTTAAAAAGGAAGATTCCTTAAATCGATACCTGTCAGCATTTCCTGTTTTAACAACTTTTGCGACCAAGTTTAGATCATTGTGTTCACCACGCATATACAGAAACAATACACGATGACCCTACCTAGTACCATTAAGTAGGAAATTGTCTTCCTCACCGATATTGAAGACATGTATTAATTCTGGACTTCAAAGTCCAAAACGGCCCTTCTAATAATCTGTTTACCACAAGTAGGCAAAGACTCTATACAATTATCCTTCCTAACAGTAGTCACAGAGGAGCGATTCTTTCTTAACAACGTTCAAAACATGTGTTAATTCTTTGTCATTTCAGGACACGTACAGACGATCCTAGCCTCTCTGTTCCTTGACCTGCTCTCCAACAATAATTCTGTCCTCTTCCCTACTTTAGTCACTTACGTAGTCAGACCCGGGATTCCCAATAACTGCAACTCTACATAAGATTACTTAGAGCAAAGACTTGCATATCAGCTCCGTGTCAGGTACTGTTTGGAACCATTTCAAATAGACTTATTACATACGATCTCATTCACAACCCTCAAAACAACTCTACGAGGCAGATGCTCTTACCATGTCTCCTCCTTTCATAGGTGAGGAACCTGAGTGAGATACAATTTGTCCCTGAAGCCACAGCTTGTACTGGTCAACCAGGATTGGATTAAAAAAAAAAAAAAAAACCAAAAAGTTTCTGGGGCCCAGGCTCCTGACCACTGTGCTATGCTGTTTTCTCCACCCCCACTCCGCCCCCCACAACATTCCAGCTTTACCTACCTCCTGTTTGTGTTCTCCCCTTTCTTACTACGGTTCAGTACTCTTTCAGAATTGATATCTCAATGATCCAAGGAGTCTTCCTTGTCCCCAGTCCCCATTCTCCTAGTCTCTCTTTTCCTCCTTCTTGGCTTAAATTCCATGGTCAATTATCATACCTCTGCACTTGCACGTGTACCTTGCCCCCTTTCCACTCTGTCAATCTGTGTGGCCGAACCCCAACCCTGGAAGATCCAGCTCTCTGGCCGTTCTGCCACAACTGTGCAGCGTGGTCTCACTTTAAATTCATGATCACTATGGCAGTAACCAAATCAAACCCATAATGCTGCTTGGCAATGATATTCCCCTAGTGCATTCGCTGGCCCGCTCTCAGGAAACAATTCCTGGACTTCCTCTCTGCCGCCCAAAGGCAGCGCCTCCTCCACCACTCTAACTCTTAACTGGTGACCTTCCTGCATCACTAAATAGAAGCCATCCAAATAGAATGTTCGGCCTCCCACCACTACCCATCTGGGCTATCTTCTATCCACCCTTACCCATCTGGGCTCACGGACTCTACATTCTCTCCTATGTTTTTGCATGACCTCTTGCTACTTGAGACTTTGATACAGTAAAGAAATCAATAAATAGATCAATTTTAAAGCCAAGGCTGATACCAACAGCTAGTTCTGCTTCCTGTTCCTGGGCTTTCCTCATGTCGGTATCCCACTTCTGAAAGAGAGTCAGAAACTGCTGAGAGTATTTGAAATGAAGATTCTGCCTGTAAAACATGATAACGAGCACCGTCACACTCCACAAAGAGATGAGAAAATTAACCATATTTTGCAGGAATACTGTAACAGCACAGTATAGTCTCACGGGAAACAGAAAGGGCACACAATGACTATTACCAACAGTATTGTTCCTAAGCGACCAATATAGAAGCCTTCTCACATGCCTTGCCTCTTAATACTACTAGCGAGGATATACCATAAAATCAATTTTCCAGAAAGACTCATTTTATCTAAAAGCAGCTTACTTTTCATTTCTTCTTCCTGAAGAACCTCTACGTTCGGATGCAGTAAGTAGATGCAATGAGGATGTTTTTCGAAGATTCCCGAACAGGAATATTTCACTTAAACAGTTCCCCTCTTTGGCACAATGATTTTTAAGAAAGAACAGTGAACGCAACTTAGCTACAATGTGCAAATTCTTTATGATATAAAGTTAACCTTTTCTACAGTGAAGGAATACAGTTAACTTTCACTGGGATAACACTGTCAGATGTTTACCCAAGGTTCGGCTAGTGTAGGTCCAGAATGACTATGAATTAAAAGAAAACTATATAGGAAAAAACTCCTACAGGAAGAGAACTCAATTGTTCTTTGAAAGGGAGGGGAGAGGTCTTCTTTACTGGCTTCTAGGAATTACACCTCAATGCTGATAAGGAGTGAGGTTAAGAGAATTTATCCACGAAGAATCAAGCAAAATCTCTTTTTTAATGGAAAATTCAATATAATAGCATTCGCCTTCCGTGATTTGCACCAAGGAATACTAAGATATGATACATGGGTCCTCGTGGCTTAAAAATAACAACCTCACCTTAGTTTTTGTGTATTTTCCAACCTTGCTCCATTTTCTCGTTAGTGCTTTTCAGAGAAGCTTTTGCATTTGCTTCAAACATTTTTCTTTTGCCAGAAGAGCCTGTATAATGCCACCTGTGTAGAACATAGATATTCGTTGAAATTTCACGCCGAAAATTATTTGGTTTTCATATATACGATTCAATATAAGTAAATGTTGCCTCAGCAATAAGCAAAGACGCTTCAAATCTATACTGCAGCATCGTAAATGTCCAAACAGTTATGTCGCATACCTGGAACTAATATCATGTTGTGTGCCCATGACGCTCCCCCCCCAAAAAAAAAGTAAAAAAAAACCTAGAACACAGGCGTTGTTTGAAAAAGCCAGATTTGCTCGCTATTTTCCATAAAGTCTTTGCAGTACTAGTATCCTGATTCTCATTACTCTAACTGCGGGTTCAGAGATAAGGAAAGGGGGATAATAATCAAACGACATTCCATTCTCAAATGCGTATAAAGAATCCCAAAGATAGACTTTAATGTCCTTGTGATAAGACAGTAAAAAGCAAACTATTCTGAATTTATAAATATCCTGCAACTCAGGGGACATGTTTAGATGGATTACCATTAGGATGCATTATATAAAACATCACAAGAGCATTTTCTTAAAAACGACCCCAAAAGGAGAAAAATCATCATATCGCACATTAAAGAATCATTTTTCAAGCGATCTAGTGAGTGATGCTTTTAACTGTGCTTTACTAAAAGAGAGCAAGGCTGTGACTGTAAAACTCTAACTGGAATAAATGAGTTCAGAAACACTTTTAAAATATTTTCACGGGGTAGCCCTGGTGGCTCAGTGGTTTAGTGCCGCCTTCAGACCAGGGCCTGATCCTGGAGACCCGGATCGAGTCCCATGTCGGGCTCCCTGCATGGAACCTGCTTCTCCCTCTCCTGCCTGTGTCTCTGCCTCTCTCTCTCTCTCTCTCTCACCCCTCTCTCTGTGTCTATCATGAATAAATAAATAAATCTTTAAAAATAATAATAATAAAAAATAAATAAAATATTTTCACGGAGCTTTTTCCATAGCACTTTTATCCATAAGTGCTGCATTTCACCGAATCTTAATACTTCAAATAAAGCTTTGCAAATCGCATGATTTGACTTTTTGGATCTACAGTCGATAGTTACTTTTCAGCAGTCATGAAGGATCTGCAGTCTGATAAAACTATTTTACACACCCGGAATCCCTCTACAGTAAGAAGTTTATTAGACAGCTCACAAAGCCAGCCCTTTGTCGCCACCAAATAGAGCAAAGCTGTCAAAACATACTTGCTTGTAAGGGCGATCCTTATCGAAGAGCCACAGATTGACTTGGGACTCTTTGCTAAGTGTCCCGTCCTGTAGTGCAGATGGTGTGACTGACCTCTGACCAAACAACAAAAAGCTTAGGAGTCTGGATATGACATTTCTCTGCAGCTACGGGAGTTCTCTAGTTTGCAGCTATACGGTTTATTAATGAGAAATGACGACAAGAGGGTGCTTTTTTGTTTGTTCTTTTGGTTGGTTTTGTTTGATTGATTGATTTTGGCAGGATTCAGTGTGTGCTGCTACTCCAAAGAACAGAGCACTGGAAAGTAATGAAAAGTAACTAAATTAAGAAAAATTAAATTTGACATAAAAACCTGATATGCCACCTAATCTGTGCACACCAAAGGAGGTACGAAGTTTGCTCCGTCCACTCGCTCGCAGAGTACGTTGACGTACCCGTGCATAAAATAACGGCGTCACTCTTACCTCCTCTTGGTGAGTACCATTTTTACCTTCCATCAACAATGGAAAAGGTCAGCACAGAAAGTGGCAAAGTTGAATCACACTAAATACTTGTGTATATCCTACATTGAGAACAAGGCATGAAAATCAGTCTTGCAGGCCACTCATTAAGATTTCCACCTGTAAAAGCTGTAGGATCTAAAACTTTCCTCTTCCCTGCGGATATCACTTATGCATACCTCCAAGTCCTTGCAGCATCTCCTGTATTTCGTTTCTGTGAAGAAGTTACAGCAAACATTACCGAGGAGACGTAAACCCAGGTCGTATTTGTTTTGGAAGAAATGTCTCATTCTAGGATTTTACAGAGAACAACGGGCAGGCAAGCCGAGTTGACTTGATGTGGCAAGGGAAAATACTGTAAACACGTTACCCACCGTCTTCCTCACGCGGTCCGGAGAAGACCTCTTTCGCCCATGTTTATCGGCTACTGGATTGTTTCCTGCGTTGAAATAAAAGTGGAGAACATTTTTTTTAATAACACATTTATTTTTTATTGGTGTTCAATTTGCCAACATACAGAACAACACCCAGTGCTCATCCCGTCAAGTGCCCCCCTCAGTGCCCGCCGCGCAGTCACCCCCAACCCCCGCCCTCCTCCCCTTCCAACACCCCTAGTTCGTTTCCCATAGCTAGGAGTCAGAAAGCATTCTTGAGGGAAGGGTGGCCTTTCGATCAGTTTTCGAGGGGGCAATACCGTCACCCGCGCGGGCTGCGGGGCCTCTGGCAAACCAACAGCCTTTCAAGGCAGAGCTAGGAAAGGCTGCGTGTCTGGTCTGTGCAAGGGGCAGAGGAAAGGAGATCGGGGGCCCAGACCCGCGGCGGCGAAGGTGTTCCGGGCCTTTGGCGCGCTTAAAACGGCAGAGAACAGCACCCGGCACGTGGGAGGTATTTGGGAAAGAGGGCCTGCAGGGCGCGGGGTGGGGTCGGGGTGGGGTGGCGGCGCGGCAGAAGAGCTGCGTGCGATCTCCGCCTCTGGAACCCTGGTTTGGGACAGGAGGATCCAGCGGGCAGCCTGCGGCAGGTGAAACTGCGCTGGCGCGCACACACACGTGCGGGGGCGCGCACGCTGGAGGACTGTACTGTTGACCGCGCGTGAGGACTCGGAGGCAGAGACCTGCCCCGCGTGCGGTCATCTCCGAGCGAGCCGCTGTGTCCGCAAGGTGTGGGGCAGACGGTACCTTCCGCAGCAGCAGCCTCTGGCCCACTCAGCTCTCTGCTGCCTCCTCCGCCCGAATCACAGGCTGCCATTCTCTGAGGCTCCGCAGGTGCTTTCCTCCCCAGGCGCTTCCTGCCAGCCGGAGGCATCCGCAGAGGTGTCTGTCCTCCCTCCGAGGTGTCTGTGTGGTCCCTCCGAGTGTCCCGCACCTTGTGACGCCCGAGCACGCGCGACCGAGAAATTGGGGGACATTACGGTCAGCGAGCGTCGGCAGGGCAGTGGGGCCTCTGCACAGACCGGGCTGCGCGTGTCCTCGTGGTCTGGCCGGGCCCGGAGGGAGCAGGAGGATGCGGCCGGCGCAGCCCTGCCCCCCACCGTCCCCCGCCCCCCCCCCCCCCCGCCCCGGGGACGGCGACCCGGGGCACGTCAGCTGCCCCGGGCCATCTGCGTGCCGCGCCCCTTCCGCCGCACTCTTGCGCCTACGTTGGGACAGAGGCCGGCCCGGCCCCCGAGGTCCCTCCCCGCAGGGCTGTGCTGGCCTGGAGACCCGACCGTGGCCGGGACGAAACCCCCCGCGTCCCCTGGGGATGCGCGGGGAATAAGCCGTTCTGCACCCGTCGGCAGACAGTCAGGTGGAGGGGGCTCCTCGACGGGCCACCTGGACCCCCAGGACGAGCCGTGGCCCCGCCCCCGGGGGCCAAGATGTCGGGCGCCCGGGCGGTGGTGTGCCGGAGGGCCAGGCGCAGAGGGCCCCTCCTCACCAGGTGTCACCCTCCCGGGCCATGAGGGCCCTCGCTCCCGCTCCCCGCCCTGCCAGCTCTGCGCTCAGGGGCCTGGTCGTATCCCGTCGGAGCCCCGGAGGACCCCGTGGGGACGTCACCTCAGAGGTCAGCCCCGCCGCCCCCGTGGCCGCCCCACGCCCTGGTCCCGGACGTTCCAGGATACCCCCCCCCCCCCGCCCGCCACGGCCACCCAGTGCCACCGGGTCCGCCTGCCTGCCTGGCTGGGCCCCCCAGGGGGTCGCTATGCCCGGCCCCCGGCCCGGCCCCCGTTTGTCTTGACCCTTCCTCTGTCCTATGCCCCTTCCTGTGCCTATGCCCCAGCGCTAGCCCCAACCCCTCTGTCTTGCCCCTCGGTCCTGCGAGCCTCCGTCCCTATGGCCCACCCCCGCCCCGCCCCACCCCCTGTCTCTGTCGGTCCTCCCTGCGTCCCTCCGTCCCTCCGCCCCACCCCACCCCACCCCCACCGCCACTCGCACCCCCACCCCGACCCACCGCGTCTCTCGACGCCCTCCTCCCTCCGTCCCTCCGCCCCCCCCCCCCCCCCCCATCGCCTCTGTCTTGTCCCTCCCTCCGCCCCAGCCATCGCCATCGCCATCGCCATCGCCATCGCCATCGCCATCGCCATCGCCATCCGCATCCCCATCCCCC
Source organism: Canis lupus familiaris (assembly GCF_011100685.1). NCBI lineage: Eukaryota > Metazoa > Chordata > Mammalia > Carnivora > Canidae > Canis > Canis lupus. The sequence continues at coordinate 38,766 of NW_023330526.1, forward strand.
GCCCCTCTCAGGCCTCCGCGCACACAACGACCTCCACAGCAGGTCCTCCGCGGCGACGACCAGGCTCCTCTGAGGGCCTCGCGACTGACTGAGAGGAGCCAGTCAGCCTCGCCTGCGCGGGAGCGTCGCTGAGCTGAGGGGCTGGCCCAGTGCGCATGCGGGAGGCGGGACCTCGCCAGAGACACGCCCCTCGGGCCCCCTGCCCTCCGGGCGCCGGTGCCTGCCGGCCCTGAGGATCGAGGGTCGAGGGTCGAGGGTCGAGGTTCGAGGGTCGAGATTCGAGGGTCGAGGGAGGTCGAGGTACGGGGCTCACGTGGCGAGGGCCGAGGGTCTTGGGTCAGGACCCAGGGTGGAGCGTCGAGGGCCGCGGGCCGAGGGTCGGTCGAGTGCTGAGGGCCGAGGGCTGAGGGCTGAGGGCCGAGGGTTGAGCCCCGGGGCCCAGGCTGCGCGTTTCCGGCTCTGCAGCCCGAGGACGTTACTTTCATCTTCCTGGGAAATCACTAAAGGGTACTGGGTTGTGGAGCAGGTGGCCGCTCAGGCCTCCACCTTGCTGACCTGAGGCGGAAGGCTTTTCGCAGGTCCTCGTCGGGCTCCTGGCGGGGCCCTTTCCACCCAGCGCTTCCGCTTCCCGGAGGAATAGCCGTCTCCCCGAGGGTCCTGAGCAAACGACCCCCTCCGTTGTCTCGGCTCCGCTCTTGGGTTGGCGGTTGGTAGGTTGCCTTTGGTGCTGTTTCACAGACCCCTGCGCGTGTCCTTCACTGTGCTGGCCTCCCGCTGGGTTGCCCGGGTAGGAGGACTGAACTCCTGTCAGCGTCCTGCCTGACGTTGGCGGTTGCGCCACGTCCCTTTCCACCCAGCATTGTGTCCTAACAGGGTCTGTGCTATCCCGTGGAGCCCCGGGAATAGGCCTGGAAGCGGCCCCCTTCCCCCTCCCCCTGGGAGCACACGCCCCCCCCCCCCCCCCCCCCGGGAACCGCTCGGTGGAAGCGGCCCCCTTCCCCCTCCCCCTGGGAGCACACGCCCCCGCCCCCGGGGAACCGCTCCTCAATGCCTTCGCCCCATTGCTCCTCCGTCCACGTGCCCTTATTTCCACCGCAGCGCCCTGGACGGCAGCGATGCTACGAAGAATCTCACGTCTGCCGAACGTGTGCGATTACGCTCTGTGGTGTTTAAATGAGCCCAAGAGAAACACATAAAAATAAATGCGCCCAAGGCTTCAGAGGACTTGATGACCTGTTCACAGTCCTACCAGCAGTGCACAGTGGTTCCCCTTTCTCCACATCATGCCAGCTCCTGTAATTCCCAGTTGTTTGGTTTTGGCTTTCGTTTGGTTGTTGCCTCGTGTTTCTCTGTTTGAAAACAGGCATCCTACAGGGTGTGAAGTGCTTGCTGCTTGCGGTTCTGACTTTTCATTCCACTGGCGATTACTCACGCAGACCACCTTTTCAAGTGCCTACGGGGACGGGGCCACGGGTGTCCTTTCTCTAGACATATGCCCATTCAGGTCCTTTGCCAATTTTTAATAAGGTTTCTGTCTTTTTGGGGTGCGCGTTGGTTTTCTTTCTTTCTGTTTTTTTTTTTTTTTTCTTTGCACCGCGGGTGAGTTGTAGGACCTCTTTAACGGTTCAGGATTTTATTCTCTTACCGGGTCGGTCATTTGCAATGATCTTCATCCATTCCTCGGGTTGCCTGCGTGGCCTGTTGATAATGTCCTTTGATGCGCAAGGCGTCTATAAACTGTGACGTTTCCGATTTACCCAGGTGCTTCCTGGCCTCCCGGGCCTTTTAGGATGAAAGCTGCCTGTACTCCGAGGTCATAAATGTTTCTTCAAAATTGACTTAAGGGCTTATTTTGTATCTTTTAGTCTCTGCTCACGTGAAATTGGTTTTTGTGCTTGCTGTCCGGTCGTGATCTAATTGCTTCTGTCCCCCCATGGAAAAGAAAAAAAAAAAAAAAAAAAAAGTCACCGTACCGTCCCCATTTTTCTGAAGGGTGCACGCTTTCGCCACTATCAGCTGTGCCCGGTCACACATCAAGGTTCGCTATGTCCCCGATTCTGGTTCTCTGTCCCGTCCCACCGCTCCTTTCGTTTATCCTGTGCCAAAAGCCACAGCCTGTGGCACAATGAAGATTCCTAAGTCGGGGCCGCCCGGGCGGCTCAGCGGTTTAGCGCCACCTCGGCCCCGGGCGTCATCCTGGAGACCCCGGATGGAGTCCCACGTAGGGCTCCCTGCCTGGAGCCTGCTTCTCCAACTCCGCCTCTGTCTCTGCCTCGCTTTCTCTCTGCGTCTCTCAGGAAGAAATAAATAAACACAAATCTCTAAAGAGTAAAAACAAAGATTCTAGGTCAGGCCCAACTCCGAGTCCTCCGGGATTAAGCTTACACTCTGATGACTCAGATCCTTCCGTGATTCCTGACAGCCTCCACACGAGGGTCGACCCTACATACGAGGACCCTTAGCACCTCGTCTCCTTTGACTCCCCCCTTTATCCTCCCCATCCTGAGCTGCTTGCCACCGCCCGAAGCACACCGTGGCTGTTGCCTGCCACTGGGCCCTCGAACGAGCTCAACCAACTTCTCTGCCGAGACCCTTGGTTGACACTCCTTCCTCTGCCTGTCGCTGTGACTTGTGCCGCCTCGCTCCTCTCCCTGCACTGTAATCCAGTCCTCTGTGTGCTAACGGGACCCTATTCCCGTGCCTCACTTTGACCATGCGGGAAGCCTCTATCATTCTACCAAGCAGATTTGGAACTCACAATTCGTATTGGTCACTGTTTGCCCATGAATACAGACAACACTTCAGCGAGCTATGCTGCCCTGGCCTGAAGGGATACACACCCGTGACTCATTGGATGACCTTAATAACCCTCTGGAAGGTGAATTGGTGCAAGGCCCCTTTATAAGTTAAGAGGACCATGGTCAGAGACTACAGATGCTTACCCAAGTTTGCAGAGCCGCACAGTGGAGGAAGGGCCAGACCTTTGGCGTGTTTGTTTGTTTTTTTTTTTTTTTAATCATGAATTTATTTTTTATTGGTGTTCAGTTTGCCAACATACAGAATAGCACCCAGTGCTCATCCCGTCAAGTGCCCCCCTCAGTGCCCGTCACCATTCACCCCCACCCCCCGCCCTCCTCCCCTTCCACCACCCCTTTGCCCACCCCTGGCCCTCGCCTCTTCACTGTTTTGCGTCCCGTTGCTGCTCTGGGGCTACAGCACGTCTTCAGCTACAAGCCATGGTCTCCAGTAGTGCCTGCCTGTCCCAGTACTGCAGAAAATGGTTTGAAGGCTGTGACTGAGGAGGTGGAAGTCCTTTACAAAGTTCTTGTTTTCCATGTAAATTTCAAAACCTGTCAATCGAGAAAGGTGCTGCCTCTGGCATTTTGGAGTGCACCTAAGCGTTATGAAATGACAAACCCATTGAAGAGTCCACGCAGACCAGACCAGATGACGGGAACAAGGGTCTGTCCTCGGTAGAGCAAGGGCCAGTAGCTCAACCACGGCTTTCGGGTTCCAAATTGTCAGGGACATTCTGGTTCCCTATGGCTGGCACCGGGACAGGAATCGCGATTTGTCAGAAGCTCCCACTGGGGATTTGGATGATCAGTATAGATACGTGTAAGTGCTGTGGCAGGTCCTGGACCTCCCCGAGCACCCCTTCCCTCACCCTTTCGTCCTTACTAACAGAACCCTGACCCCATTGCACAGACAGGTGAGCGCGTGGCCCAGTCCAGCCCCTGGGCTGGCCGTGATTCGTGTCCCAGATGACGCCGGTGGCATTCCTAGGAAAGCCCCTGGAACTGGAAAGACGCAGCCGGCATTCCCCTTCGATCTTTCCCACTTGCTCCTGCCAGTGATACAGACGCAGTGCCCGTGGCCCTGGAGACAAAAGCCACATTTAAGGAGAGAGGGGCGAGAAGAGAGGAGATCCTGGCTTCCCGAGGTGTAGTACCAGCCCTGGATTATGTATTCCTACCGTGTGTTACCTGGAATAAACAAAGCCCCTGTATGAGCTACTTGATTCAACAAGCAGGAAGACGCAATTCACGGTGACAGAGCAGCGCATACCTGAAATTTATTTTTGCCCAGCTTGTGTCAGGGGTGGTAGACTATTACCCTAACACCTAAACCCAAACGTGTACAGGGACTCAACTGGTTTATCTCAACTAGTTTATCTATTACTCTTGGCACATTACTGGGAAAGTGACTGGGTCCTCCTGGCAGGCACTATCCATGCACTTCCACAGGGACCCCGGCTGTCAGAAAGTCTGCCACACCCAACGTGGGGCTCCCACGGGAGCCCCGGAGGTGGCCCCCTTGGCAGTTTGCTAGAAGGGGCAAAGAGCACAGAGGTGCACCAGGTACCAGGTGTTTACAAGTTAGGCCTGGCAGTGGCACGCCTCATTTCCGCTTGCCGTCCCATTGCCTGGATCTCAGGCACACGGTCACACGTAACAGCAAGGCAAGCCGGCGAATGATGCCTAGATGGGGCCCAGGAAGAAGAGGAGAGCAAGGATTTAGGTGGCGACCGGGAGGTCCCTGCAACCTGTGCCTTTCTGAAAGTAATGCAAAACTTGACTACGTTGGGTTTTCTTAAAGGGAAACTCACAAAAATGCTCAAAGCACCAACTGACAGTCCAGCATGCCATTAAACGGGGCTGTCCCGCTCGGGGACTGTGAGACACCGAGCTGACTTCTTGACTTCTCTCTCGAAGCCTTGATCACTTTCGTACTATCTTAAAGGCATACCGACAGTATTTGTCTCGTGATATTTTGGATGCCGCTAAGTGAAATAATGCATAAAAACTCGTACGGGCCCTCAGTAATATCCGGGAACCAGTCAAATATTAGTAACAGTATAGCAGCATTACTGTTTCTGATTCATTCTATCGTAATGGTGATCGGCGTTTCGTGTTTATTGTATTGCCATTATTGTGGCCACTTTGTGAGCCACTGGCACACAATTTCCTGAATATCAAACATTGAATGCAAGCCGGTGCCTGCTACATATTTCAAAGCGTAAAAACTAACTGATTTTCATCATCAGGATTAACTGTAACATTTCATTAACAAATGTGGACTTGGGACGGGAAATATATATTTCAAGTACATGAATAACTTAGGGTGTGTCAGACATCACAAGGGCATTTTTACTCTTTTTTTAAATTTATTTTTCCGTGAGAGACAGAGAGAGAGAGAGAGAGAGAGAGAGAGAGACAGGCAGAGACACAGGCAGAGGCAGAAGATGAGCACGTGGCTCAGTCCAGCCCATGGGCTGGCCATGATACGTGTCCCAGATGATACTGGTGGCATTGCTAGGAAAGCTTCTGGAACTGGAAAGGCGCAGCTGGCACGGATGCAGCTGCATAGGCAGCTCCCATGCAGGGAGCCCGATGTGGGACTCGATTTCGGGACTCCAGGATCACACCGTGGGCCGAAGGCAGGCGCTAAACCGCTGAGCCACCCAGGGATCCCACATTCTTACTGTTTAAGGCAGTATTTCTTCCAAAGAAGTCAGAGAAGATGATGACGGATGTGTGAATAAATTCGATCAAAAATGCATGCAGTCTGGTTGACCCTTCTTATCTCCTTTTTTTCCCTCCCACTCTCTCTGTTTTCCTTTGGCCTCCATAACTGCATAGTCTCCCGTTATCTCCTTTCATTCTGGCGACTCCTTCTTACCATTGCTAGCTCCTTCTCTTCAAATGAGCCTTCGCATGATGATGTTCCTCAGGACTTGGTTTTACTTGATTCTTTTCTCAATCGATACACGTTCCCTAAATGTTTCCACCTATGTGCATGATTTCAATGGCCATTTACATCAGAGCTTCTCAAAGGGTGGTGCATGGGATCACCGATATATCAGAATCCCTGAAAGGAGAGTGTTTAGTCCAGATTCCTTGGATCTGTCCTAGGCCTGCCCAATCAACCATGTGGGCGTGCACTAGGAATCTGCATTTTCAGTAAATTCTCCAGGTTGCTCTCAAACTTGGAACCACTGTATTAGTCAAGAAGGACCTGACTGTCACAAACAGTGGCAGCTCAATATCTCCATCTGGCGGCTTCATAAAACCACTGTCTTTGTTTTGCAAATGCCCACCAAGGATGTGAGGAAAATATTAAAAATCTGAAAATCAGGAAAGAAATTGGAACAAGGGACTTTAGTGGACCATCTGCTCCATGACTAACCAAGATGAGTTATGACACCTTTTGAGTCATAACAGCTTTTGACTTTTCTAACACCGACCGTGAACTTGTCTGTTTTACACTTGTAAGGAGAAATCAAATTGATACATCTCAGAGGTCCTCCGACTATAGAAAAACACAGGTATTGGATGACTCCTGTCTATAGATCATTTCAGCACGTTGTGATTTCTTACGGCAGTGCCAAGAGGTTTTCTGGAATTTTGAAGTTATCCTTCCAGAGGTTAGCTCATAAAGAACGGTCTACTTTCCAAAAATAACTTAATACAGAGCGCTCTTTGTTAACTTAAGTTCTCCTGTCAAGTCTCTCTTCTAATTATAAAAGCAATAAAGACTCACGATAGGATAATTTTCACAAAATAGAAAATTTACAGAGGAAATGAAATTCATGCTTCATTCCACTACTCAGATGTACTATACGATTTGAAAGTGAGGGATACTATCTGCTTCCATCCTTCTCCCCCCCCCCCTCTCTCTCTGCCCCCTATATTATTTTCTTTGGACCTTTCACCTTTTGGTGCCTGCCTTGATTTGCTACCAGCTCTGGGCTTTTATTTTTTCCGTCTGTTTTTAATCACACATGTTACTTCTTTCATCTAAGATTTGGAAGCAAATCTTCAATATTTTATTCAGTCCGATCCTTCTTCCATAGTGTCTACTTCGAGTTAACGGTCCAGGCTAAGCCAATGATTTATGTTGTACTTCTGATCCCCTTCCTCATAATGCTCAGCATTTCACTGGTTCCCGTAACTACACCAATATGTTGGGTGAGGGATGACTGATGATGACCATCCAGGGGGTAAGGATAGTCTCTTCAACAAGTGGCTCTGGGACAGCGGTATATCCACATACAAATGAACAAACTTGGACACTCTAGTCACAGGATACACAAAACGCCTAAACGTGAGAGCTAAAATTATAAAACTCTTAGAATAAAGGATAGCAGTAAACCTCCATGACCTCGGATTTCTTAAACATTAGACCAAAAGCAACAAAAGAAAAAAAAAATGGGTAAATTGACGTTCACCAAAATGAAAACAAGCTTTTGCATTAAAAGACACCATCTTTGGGCACCTGGGTGGCTCAATCGGTTACCATCTGCCTTTGGCTCGGGTTGTGGTCCTGGGATTGAGCGCCGCATCGGGCTCCCTGCTCAGCGGAGAGCCTGCTTCTTCTGCTGCTCCTCCTGCTTCTGTTATCTCTCTCTCTCTCTTTCTCTTTTTCTCTCCCTCTCTCTCTCTGTCTCTCTCTCTCTCTGTCTCTCACTCTCTCTCTCAAGTAAATTTGTAAAATCTTTTTTTAAAAGAACAAAAAATAAATGACTATCGAGAGAGAGAGAAAGATATCATAAAGATGGGAGAAAACATTGTCAAATCATATGTCTTTTAAAAAAAGATTTTATTTATTTATTCATGAGAATACGCAGAGAGGAGAGAGAGAGAGGCAGAGACACAGGCAGAGGGAGAAGCAGGTTCCATGCAGGGAGCCTGATGTGGGACTCGATCCCGGGTCTCCAGGATCATGCCCTGGGCTGAAGTTGGCGCTAAACCGCTCAGCCACCCGGGCTGCCCATATGATTTTTTAAAAAGTATTTTATGTATTTATTCATGAGAGTCACGGAGAGAAAGAGGAAGGCAGAGACACAGGCAGAGGGTGAAGCAGGCTCCATACAGGGATCTTGACTTGGGACTCGATCCCAGGACCCCAGGATCACGCCCTGGGCCAAAGGCAGGCACCAAACCGCTGAGCCACCCAGGGTTCCCCTTGCAAATCATATGTCTAGGGAGAGTCTAGCAACCAGAGTATAGAAAGAACCCTTACAACTCCAACCAAATGAAAAAACAAATAAAGATGGGAAAGAGATCTGAGTACGTATTTCCCGAAGGAAGATAAACAAATGGCCAAAAGTCACATGATAATATGCTCAATATTATTAGTCAGTCGGAATTGCAAACCAAAGCCTAACAATAGCTGTTAACGCCCCCTAGAATGTCTAACATTAAGGGGAAACAGTTGGTCTTTCAGAAAGCATCTCTGATTTGAAAAGATTGGCCATGGGTGCTTCCCACTATTTTCCCACCCCTAAAACTACATAGGCTACATACATGGAGGCTCTTGGTATGCCTCTTCCTCTCCTCTTCACCAAGAACCTTTCGAAAGCCTTCATTCAGGTGGCACACAGTTCTGTGTAAGAGTCCAGCTTGCCCTGCTCTCGTGGATTGCACGTAGAACGAGAGGGCTTTGTCTGGCTCTGGAATCTGGGGTCCATGGCTGTGCTGGGTCTGTCTGGAACCGTCACCTTGTGAGGGCTGATTTGGGGCATCACTTGCCAAATCAGCATTCGGTGACATCGTGTCAGTGGTTTGAATTCGGCCATAATGGTAGTACTTACAACATGGAAATAGGAAAACCCTGGAGCTCGGAACTGCAATCTCCCCTCCCGAAAGCCTGTTCCCAGCACATCACACTGCCCAGGACTGGCCACAGAAGAATTGCCTGGAGCTCATTAACAGGAAACAAGAGCTACATCACAGGGCAGCTCTGTCCCCTGATGTAGATGACAATGAGAGAGGAAGTGTGTGCTGTGTGCCCTTCTGAGAGGAGCCCTACCTCTGGGCTTAGCCTTCATTGGCAGTGTGGTTGCGGCAGTACAAGCTGAGCGCACATCCCAAATGTGAGAGGCTCATCTCTATCTCCCTATTGTCCTCCATCGGGGACATTTTTGGGGACTCGCCTCTCTTCTCAGGAACCACTGGTGTCCCGAAAACCTTGTCAGTACACAGTCGTCCGAGGGTACACTGAGGGTCATTTGGTCTTGTTGCAACCCGAGTTTCTAGTTAAGGCAAATGGACCTCTGACACCCAGGGCCTTTGTCCTGACACGTCTTCTCCTCTTGGGTCATTTTTAATTGACTGAGAGTCCTTGAATCCCACCCACACAAACACACACGGCCTCATGTGTCTTGGCACGTTGAAAGGAGGTCCTTAACGGAACCTGGATCCTAAGCGTGTGTGTGTGTGTGTGTGTGTGTGTGAAGGGAAGACAGAAGCTGTTATCTTTCCACTTTATTTCTTCCATAACCCATTTTGCAAAAACTCCCCTGCCCTCAGTGCCTTTTCTGAGACCATCAGATATTGTCTTCAATGTTTCATTCATTCATTCACTCACAAACTCATTCATTCATTCACTGGATTGGTCAGGGTGTAATTGACTGAGACCACGATCGACGCTCTGCATCTGAGGAGGTATTAGTACTTCCTGGTTTCCATAGAAAGCGAACATCAGGAAGACCTTTTCTGATGACATTCTGGTTTCCATGACAACTGGGTTAAGCCATTCTTTCCTGGAGACAGAAGAAACATTTAACAAGGATATTTACAGACTGGAGAGATGGAGTACCTGTAGAAACGTCGGACTAGTCAGTGTCTGCTATCAATGTGTGAGTCGTGTGTGTGTTTGTGTGTTGCCAGTGTGTGGGTTTTAGTTGGACTTTAAGAGCTCTAATCCCTCCTGTTTTATCAGAGGGGATGGCAGCTTCTCTTGGGGCTGGGGAGCTTAGGTGACTGAATACCTCTGTCACACCAGGGCCCCTTTCTGCTGTCCTAAGGTGACACCATTGCCCGAGGGCATTGTTACCTGACTTCTTGAAAGCAGAGATCCCCAAATATTCCTCATCATGTACCTCTGCTTGATGATTGTCCCATGAACCCTTAAAGATGTAAGTTGACTCGCTTGCACTGACTTAGAGTCAAGTTATTATGTGTGTGAAATGAGAGGGAGAAAGAAGTCAGCAAATGAGGCAAATGGGTAGGATTGGAAGATCTAATGTGACTCTGTGTAGCCTAGGGGATGATATTGTGCTCACTCTGAGTAGCCGACACACACATGATCTAAGAAACATCTCTAACAGACAAGGTCGGAGCCCACGCTCTGAGGTCTCCTCTTCAGACGTCACGGCTTCTCAGAACCACCGTATCCTCCGTTGCGCTCTCTGGAACTACAAGTGCCCACTCTTCCTGTCATGACACTCTTGCGTCATTGCTCAATTGTACTTTTTTTTTTTCTTTTTTGATCTCCAAATGACTCAAGTTCTCTTTCATAAAAATAGGAAGAGAGTGTTGCCTAAAAGTCATGCTGGTTTTCCCTCTTTGCTTTTAAAGCTGTTCTTTTCCCACTGGGTTCTAGAAGTTTAACCATGATGAGCCTAGACCTGTGTGTGTGTGTGTGTGTGTGTGTGTGTGTGTGTGAATGTTAGAGAGAGAGGAAGAGAGAGGGAGAGCAGGGAGAGGGACGGAATATATTATGCTTGCAGGTTGGCATCTCAATACACCATCTGATATTTTGGAACATTGTTGCCTATTGTTCCTTCACACATTCAGCAGCCCTTCTCTCTTCTTGGACCGAAGTACAATATATCTTCTGTGGTTAAATATATACATTTTAATAATGAACATTTCCTTTGATCCATAGAAAATGTACCTCAAAGACATTTGCAATGTATTTGCATCGCTTTCTATGCAATGGTTGGTACTGTTTTGCTTGCCTGCTTTTTGTTCACTTACATCCAGGATTTCATTTCATATCACCTTAGAATCTTTGCAAAGTAAGGTTTCGGTGCCTATGTACACGTAAATGTGTCCTCCGTGTAATGTTTTAAAACATTTGAGAAATGATGTCTACCCTCACCACCCACTTCTGTCCTTTTCCTTCCTCTCTTGCCAATGCAACAGTGCCATGACATTTCTGTTTATCATTCTGGACTCTTCTCTTGCATTGACATGTCTTTGTATCCAAAGATGAAGTAGACACCGTTGCTCTCATGTGAATGTGTGCCTTACGGAAAGCGTATTACTTGCGCTTCACTGGTCTCTAGATATATTTTTTTTTGGGGGGGGGGGAGTGAATGAATTTTTGTCCTCTGTCAGCACATGAAGGTCTGCATCAGTCCTTGTGTTGGATGCATAACATGCCCTTGTTGGCTTAGATTATCGGTTTGTTAGTCTATTCCCATGGGTAGCAAGCACCTGGCAGACACCCAATGCCGTTATGACAAGCTACGATGCAGTGAGTTGTCTTGTGAATTAGGGCACCTTTTTCTCCTTGTGCACGACACAGGGAAATTAATAGGTTCTGAAATACACACTTTGTCCGCTCGCCGGGCTATCAGTAATTATGGAAGTCTCGCCTGCAGGAAAGACCAGGATGCCCTTGACTTTTTCAGTCCTAAGGCTGTGCATGATTTCATCACTGTTAGAGAGGGAAGTGGAGGTCTCCCTGTGGCAGGTAACAGTGACTGGAGGGGTAACAGAGAATCTCTGGAAGAAAATTGGCCTGCTTGATGGGAGAAACCACCTGAGTTTGCTAAAGGAATGGGACAGAAGTCACTCTAGTCTTAAAATAAGGCCCTGAGGGGAACCTTGATGTTTGTGTCGTCCTTTGCACAAGCACTCATGGTTCTGCTCCTCTGGGCAGCTCTAGAGCTCTTGATGGTGTGTGCCTGCAAGCGTAGTTGCTGTGGTTCCTTCTTTCTTAAGGGAAAATGGGGGGCAGAGTTTGGCAATTTGAATGTGTAGGTGCTCTGAGTGTTGTAGCTGATCATTGGTAGGTGAGAAGCAAGCCTAGTTTTTTCAGTTCTTTGGTAGAACTGAGGGCGGTTCACGATTTTTCAGTCTGCGCTACTTGCCATTGAAATGTTTATACAAAAATGGTCCACATTTCCAAATAGGTGTGACCTCCATGAGTTTATGAAACTAGTGAGCAACATAAGGGAAAGGTTTGAAGATGCAATTCCCACTCAGTTGCTCTACAAATGGAATGAGGTTAAAAACTTTGACAGGTGGAAAGTTCATGCTGGATTCATGGGGCACTGGAAAGGTGTAACAGTAGGCAAGAACGTGTTTTCTCTCTAAGTGAAATTGCGTGAAATGTGCCTTTATAGCCAAAAGGGGGAACTGCTAACTCGTCCATTCATGGAAATACATGTTTTGGGGACAGTTTAAGGTCACAAAGCCTACAGCTTAAAAGAAGCTCCAAGGTGTGCCTGGGTGGCTCAGTCGGTTGGGGTCAACACTCTTGATTTCAGCTCAGGTTATGATATCAGGGTCATGAGATCGAACCCCGTGTGGGGCTCTGCATTGGGCATAGGAGCCTACTTAAGATTCCATCTCCCTCTACCTATGGCCCCGCCTTCCTCCTCCATCTCAGAATGAAAACCACACACACAAAAAGTCCAATAAATAAGCACTGGTTTTAGGGAAGGGATGAGAGGGTGTTGGGGTAAAGATGAGAGAAGTTCTGCCTCTGGGGAGTGGAGGGGTGCAGGAGTCCTATCAAGGACAGTGCCCTTGTTTTGAGACAACACGTTCAGAGGGTTGTTTTCGTTTTTGTTTGGAAGTGATCACAGCCCTCAACGGGGAAAGGAGTTAAGGAACAAAGCTTCCAAAATCATTCTTCCAAAAGTCACGGCGATTGATTGGAGAAATAAATATTCGTTGCCACCACGTTCTCTCATTCCTTAGCCAAGGAGCAAATGGACTAGAGTTAACAGCAGGACTTAAAAATTGAAGCTGGTTCATCTGAGGGTTCTATTTCTTGATGGTCTGGAATTGACCCTGAAGTTACAAATCGTGGAGTTGTTACTTCTACGATTCCCCTTCTGTTTTATTCTATTCATTTTTACTGGGCAGGCATGTTTGGTATGACTGTAAACTAGAATTGTGGATACATGTTCAGATCCAAGCCCTCCGAGAATTGGGGGTCACTTTAATAGTTACTTCAGTGTCATTCAGGGTTCTATTTTTAATACTTGTTCCTGGTGTGCAGAAGAGGATCAACATTTACATGTAATTCCCTCTATCTGTCCCTCTTTCTCTCCAACTGCCACGTGTCTGTCTACACACCCACCTGGATGCACCCTTAGAGGGAAAGAAGAGAGCTGTGCTCCTGTCAGGATGAAAAAATAAGGAAATCATCTGCAACATTATGTGCCAACCCTTCAATGGAAGCTGTTTGGACAGTGGGCCAAAGCACATGGTGAGTAGGCCATGGAGGATTTTATATTTTCATTAAAAACCCTTTCCTTCTGAATGCGTCTCTCAAGGGTGCATCGTTTTGGTAACCGGACAAAATGATTGCAATTGATATTTTGGTTGTCCGCTGCAAGTTACTCCATTAAAGTGCTTCGTAGTTGAACAGATGTACACAAACGTGAATGGGAGAGAATATTCAAATAGGTGCTATGGTTTTTAAAGCCCTTTCTATAGAAAATAGGTTTAAACAGAATTTAAAAGTGCGAGACTCATATATTTGCAGTTCGCATTCCTTCTGGGTGATCAGCTTACTGATCCTTAATGGTTTTCCTACTTTATGGTGTTAAACAGCATTTTAGATTCTCCGTGTGTAATTCCAAGATAAGGAACTGAGACGAGCTGCCCTGGAAGCAACAACATTTGCATGCATGCGTAGAGCAGAAAACATGGATTCCATGCATCAATATCAGGCATCTTGCGTCTCTAACCTCATCACTCTGAGTCTGTGTATGTATCTGTGAGTGTGTGTGTGTCTGTCTTGGGGGTCTGGTTGGAGCTCAGGTGACTCAGGCACTCCTGTTCTGTGTGAGAGACTGGCAGGTCATGCTGCAGGGAGACTGCAGTTGGTTGAGTTACCTGTTTTTCCTTCTCCTCTCTGTTCTGTGTCCTCACCCGACACCCGTGATCTAAGAGCCAGTACACTGAGTTCTGTAAAGCAGAGGACACAATACCTGCATGATCATACATTCTGGCAAGAAAAGGTTTGTGCAGGCTGGGCCCAAAGTCTGTGTCATTAGTCATCATACGTTTCATATTGTAGCTAGGAGTATGTGTGAACAAAGTCCTGCATACATGTGTTTTCTTAGGGAAATAATCTGTTGTAAATCAAAGCGTACCATTTGAAACCGATACTGGATGAACTAAAATCTGTAAGCGAACTGTGATACGTAATTGAACAGTATATGTGGAAAAGTAGAACCCATTAACAGGTATTTCCTGACGGGTCGGAAGGGGGATTGAGAGAACAACTGCATTTTCTGCATGACACACATCTAAAAGTTTGAAATGTATTTAAATGAAGTTTTTAAATGTCAGGGAAACCGCATTGCAAAAAGTGATTCACAAAACTGATGCAAAAAATCAGATTCCCACGAAACAGTGATCCCATACTGCTCTTGAGTGAAGAAATACAGTGCTAGGCATATGTGCACTCGTGTGTAGATGGCGCATTGGGAACGTGCGCTGAACGCTCACACCATCATGTTGACAGTAAGCATCTATCATGTATTGCCCCCGTGTATACCCCTCTGCATGGTTTTTCTCTTCACAATTTTACTTTAGAAACACCAACACACACTTACATAATAGACACCGTTTTGTTGCGCGCGCACACACACACACACACACACACACACAAAACGCTGCTACTACTAAATCCTTGCATTTAAGACGGACAAAAAGGCTATTATGAAAGCTGTAGTAGTGGCCATGGTTCTGAAATAGGAGGACCAGCCTAAACTAAACAGGTTAACATGGAAATATTTTTGAAATTCAAACGAAGGAAGCAGAGAGACAGGTCTACATTCCAAATGAGATATAACTAACATTTCTGCTTCAGAATAGCCTGTATTCCAGAGCTGGGGAAGGGAAAATGATGACTCCATCCCCATTTCGTTGACTTAATTTCCCATCTGCCTTTCTGATTTTCTAGATTAACATTAGAGGTACGTACGTCCTGGGTATCTACATTTGAGGCCATTTGATCCCTGGAAGGACTGTGCACCTCAGAGGCACAGAGCAGAGGAAAGGGTCTGCCGGACAAGCAGTTGGAACGTGTGAACCAACAGGTGCCGCGAAAAGACTCACGCCTCCCTCGATCTACGTGCTGTTTTGTAAGACGTTCCTATTTTACTAAACATTTCACTTGCAGTCATTTCATGTTGACATTTGGAGTGTGGCTTATTCCGCTCCTCGCTCTACAGCCATCTCTTTCCGAAAATTTAGCTCTGGGGGCGGGGAGGGGGGTGGGCAACAGCCTTTTGAGCCACCGTAGTGCAATGCAAAAGGGCAGGTCAAGCCAATGGCCCATGCCTGTAGCAATCCTTATGAAGGATGGCACCAGTAACCACCAGGATGATCTTCGTGAACCTCTGGATTCTAAGCTCATGCTCTTGAACCCAAGATTGGGCTGGCTGGCATTCAGGGTCTGTAGGCTGGAGATCGTCCCTGGCTTCCTTGGGTGCACAGGGTGGCATCAGCGCCCCCCAGAAAATAAGGACCGAGTGAAGCATCCCCCCAGGATGAGCCCCAGGGAGCACAAAAGGCACAAGACGGCCAATAACACAAATGAGATCTGGAAAACGACACCCGCCTCCCCACACAGATGCTCTTTAATACGGAGTGGCAACAAGCAGGGCAAGAAGTTGGGTATGGAAGGTTAAAAAACTCCTCAGGCATCTTCTGTATGTTCCCCGATACTTGCCTTGTATTTACTCCCCCTATCTGACACACAAACTCTTTATAGTTCTTTGTTTTATCTCCTTTCAATTCTCAGTGACCGATGTTCTTCTACGTTCACAAAAGTAATTTTTTCTCCTAATGGTTTTCTTCTCTTCCTTTTCCACATTCCAGTGTTCTCCTATACAGTCCGTTCCGTGACTCTGGGAGACTTCAGGTGAAGAAGGAGGGTCCACACAAGCAGTAAACCCTTTGTGGCCCGAGGCCAAAAGGCGTGCTGAAGGACATTGTTTTAGGGAAGATGTGCCGTGCCTGTGTGTCTGACGGCCAGAACCCTCAACCTCTATTAGTCACCTCTTGAGAGGACACCCAAATCACAATGGATGCTGAGTATGTCCTGTGCAACTGGAAAGACCACTTGTGGCCAGCAAGGGTTTTGTCCAGATCCGGGGTCTCACCAAGAAATAAGAGGAAAGGAGCACTTTCTCTAGAAGTTGAAATACTCTCGGTAGATGAAAAAATTAAAGTGAAAAGCACAGACGTAAAGATCCTAAACGAGTCTCAGATTGAATCCATTACCTCCTTGCTAACAGCCCAGTCGAAGGCCAGTGTCCCAGCGGGACAGGAAGTGCCTTACAGAAACGCTCTTTCAGTGGCATTGGAGATTCTGAAGGAGAGAGCAGATGTGCGCCCAGCAGGAGCATCGGATGATCCAGAGACCACTACACCGTCCCGAAGGGGACCAAGAAAGCGATCTCTTAAAGACTACCGGAAGGCCAAAGGGATCTTACTGAGGCGTCTCAGGAAACGCAGAAACCTCAAATCGCGGCTGGTGCATTCTCGGAGACAGGATGCCCCAGATGGCGGCCAATCACAGGCACACACAACCCTCACTCCCCTTCCAAGGAAAAGGCAAGCAAAGTCCTCACCAAGCTCCAGCAGGCGCCCGAACTTACCGTCACTTTCAGAAGATGGTGGTGAGAAAGAGGGCAAGGAAAAGAGGGACACCTCAAGAGTTAGGTCTTTGCATCGCATAGCCAAGGAGGCGGGTACCGGGGCTGAAGATGGAGGCATCCTTCCATCTCCGCCACCAGGTTTCAACCTCACTGTGCCCGAGGAGGCTCCGAAAGAAGAGGCACCTGACACCCACGCAAAGACCCCGGATGCCTCCTCTGAGCGCTCTGCCTCCTCCGGGAATGTTGAGGACCACGGAGAGGGTCCCTGGGAGCCAGGCATGGAAGGTGCGGCAGCCTCCTCCAGCGCCCCTAACCTGAGGCCGCGTTGTTCACTCCGTCTGGCAAACAGGAGAAGGAAGCTGCAGGTACCAGAGTTTGAGAAAGGGCTGCAGGAATCTCGACCTTCGGCCAGCTCAAAGGCTGTGAACCCCACCACTGCTATTAAGAAGGATGTCAGCCAGGAAATGGGACAACTGACCAGCACGCTTTCTCCACAGGAGCCTTGTCCCATTGAAGGAGGAATGATGGTCTGGTTTAAATTTCAAAATCACCCCTTTTGGCCAGCGGTGGTAAAGAGCGTCAGCCAAGCAGAGCAGACTGCAAGGGTGCTTTTGATTGAGGCAAACATGCACGCTGAAATGAGTGGCATTCGAGTTCCTCTTCGAAGATTAAAGCCCCTGGACTGCAAAGAGAAAGAAACACTGATGAAGAGAGCCAGGAAAATGTACGAGCAAAGTGTGAACTGGTGTTTCTCCCTGATTTCTCACTACAGAGAAGGGCTCACTTGTGGGTCTTTTGCAGGCTCCTTCCTGGACTATTATGCTGCTGACGTCAGTTACCCAGTTAGGAAAGCCATCCAGGACGGGGATCTGGAGGCTGACTTCCCAAAGGTCAATTATGCCGACCTGGAGGATTCTGAGGAGGAGACCTCCGTGGGCGGGAAGAGGCCCCGCAAGAAGATTCTCCCTGACCGGATGAGGGCTGCTCGGGACCGAGCCAACCAGAGGCTCGTGGACTTCATCGTGAAAACGAAGGGGGCCGATCACCACCTTCTGGACATTGTCAAAGGCAGGAAACAGTCCAGGTGGCTGACATCGTTTCTGAATTCCAACAGGTACACGCTCTGCGTTGAAACATACCTGGAGGATGAAGACCAGTTGGATGTCGTGGTGGGACATTTACAAGAAATCTACAAACAAATAGACAAGAAGAGGCTGACTCTGGCAAGGGACGACAAAGTGAGTTTTGTTCTGGAAGTTCTTCTGCCAGAAGCAATCATTTGTTCAATTGCTGCACTTGACGGATTAGGTTATAAGGAGGCAGAAGAAAAGTACCTACGGGGCCCACCCGTGCATTACCGAGAAAAAGAGCTGTTTGATAAAAATATCTTAAAGAAAATGCGATAGAGATCGGCACCAAGGGGCAAAGCTAATAAGTAAGCCCTCCTGTGCCCACACTGCAGCAGGGAGACCTCTCATTGCCTGTCTGTATGCAATGCGGGATCCTTCCATTCTCTATGCCATGTACATACGTTCTAGGAGTTTGAGACCCCGGGAACATGCTGGGTTCATTTTGGATCCATCTGTGGCACTTGTGCGTAGCACGGCCACCATCGTTTCTAGTTCTCAAACGCCTTGCAAACTAATTTGATAAAAAAAAAAAATACTGCAGACCGTTGTACTTCTCTCTACTTACTTGGATGTGTCATTGTCTAGATGTTTTCATAAGGTTGCTTTGGAGAGCACTTCATATTTTAAATACGGGACGCACGATCTCTTATGACGTGAAAGAGCCCTGGTGTCAGACATGAAGCAACAATCGCTTTTAAAATGTAAGATGGATTTTCGCAGAAACATCACATGGATTTCTCACTCTCTCTGTGACACCTCGGTGTAAATGAGTGCATTGGTTCTTAGGATAATTCCTTGAATTCGATCTGCCATGCTTATCTGTGTGGAAGAAAAGCCCTGAGGGGTGAAGCCAACGGCACAGATGTTTGCGATATACTGTCACTACCTTCTCATGGTTCCTGGAAAAGCCGTCTGAAACCCAAAGGTAATGACTGGTCATCTGCATGTAGTCCACATGGGAGTGAACGACATCTCAATGTGCGGTGAACATTTTGTCGGCCTGTGCGAGACTGTGACCTCTACACTTGCCTGAGATTCCACTTAGGGAAGCAGTTCTTGCTCAGTGGCTAAGTGGTTTCCTAAAACAAACAGGCTCCTAGCTGTCTTCCTGACTGATGGGATGCTTTGCATGTAGTGGCTTATTCCTCTGTGGAAGACAACTAATCAGACACACAGTTTAGCGATTTTAGACCTAGCTGGAGTCCAGGTTCACTGCTGGGAGCCCATCTAAGTGGCACACATTGTAGGAAAGCATGCACTTTGTTCTGGAACTGTGTCCCCTAAGATGCAGTCATCTATCTCAAACCAAGCCAGCGTTCTCTTTTGATTTATTCACTGGCTAGCCCTGACAGGTTCCGGCAGTAATATATGCAGGCTGGTAAGTCGTTCCAAGCTGTGTGAGCAATAGATGGACCGGGATCTGGGAACCAGAAATGAGCTACAGAAAAGCCTCCATTTGGCTAACTGTGGCTGTTTTCAGGGTACAATGAAACGTGCATAACTAAAAGATAAACCCTGAATCCTATGAATTGTTATCTTAACTTGAAAGTGGGGATAGTAACTTTAGGAAAGTAAGGTTTTTTGAGGAAAAAAATGTTAGAAAAGCTAGTTTGCTTTTAAAATGTGATGTGGAAATGAGCACTATTGGTCTGACATGAACCCGAGTGCATTTCTATTCTTAGAGGGACTCAGCTGTCACTCACGGGCCTATGTTATATGTTCACACGGCCATGTGATTTGTGTGAATATGTGTGTAAAATTTGCAAGAGTTAGCTGTTTTGATTCCCAATAAAACGTTGTATCTTTCACTTTGAACTTGTGCTTCTTCACACTTTAGATTGTACAACTACACAGTTGTGTCTTAATCCATGCACACACACACCTGTGTGTGTGTACATGCTATATTGGAATTTCAGTGATTTAGTCATCATTTTTAAAAGTTCATTATGAATTTTCTTCACATCCTAAATCAATATTCGCTTTCATGTTCATTTTGCATAAGTTTAGAAGAGGGCCTTCCAAATTGTGTAAGCTTCAGGCCCAAAGGCAACTTCTTTGGATGCTGCCTGAGAGATGCCAATGACTCCTGAGGCGTTCTGCTTGGGCTAATCCACATGACATCCTCATGGTCCTGGAATGTACTTGGAAACACACCATCTCATGCTGTCTGTGGACCTTTCACACTGGAACAATACACTCTAGTTCTTCTATGAACATCGTGTCTCCCGAGCCAAATAGACCACTCAACTTCAGCCTTCTCCTATGGCCATATCTGGCTCTACATTCTAATATTTTCTTCACTACCTCATCCATCCATCCATCATGCATCCACCCACCCAGCCATCCAGCCATCCACCCATCATCCACTCCTGGCACTGTGAGTCAGTAGATTAATTAAGATACAGTTGAAGACTCTCTCATTTGTAAGGTGACTGTGAGGCACTACTTTGCCTTCTTAGTAAGAAATCGTTATCAGTATCATGGTTTGATGGCCTACATGTGAAACCAGAACCCCAGATTTCCCCATGCCTGTGAAATTGCGGGTGTCCTTTGGTTTGGCGTGAAGGGTGAGGACCCTCTCCCTCTTGGAGTGTCATGTATGCCTGAGGCATCCACTGAAGAGGGCGGACATGCCTAGGACATGCATCTCTTCTCCTCCACAAAGATCCCATGTGAACCAGGATCACATTCGGGATGTGTAGCCGAATTGGGGGGCTGGCTGTGTGGACTCTGAGATACCTTCCAGCCTGAGCAGTTGTTAGGGGGTTCTAAGATCGCCCTAATCTGTTTCTGTAGCATGGGTGCGTGTGTGTGTGTGTGTGTGTGTGTGTGTGTGTGTGTGTCTGATGGGCTAGTCCAACCTGTCACCCACCCTAACCTCGTGGATTAAGGAGGCCTCCTCTCCTACGGTCACAAGGCAGAGGGTGGAACATCGGGTCCTGACTCTGTTGGTTGGCAGAGCTGCATGGAGACGGCATGCACAGAATTGACAGGTCTCCATATTTAAGTGTGCATCTGACAAAGACATAGTGGAACCTCGAGACACACTAAGGTGATGAGCATGGAAATACTGAATATCCAGAACCCCCTGAAACCTCACCTGGGCATTAGCAACCCCCTGACCCTTGCTACTGGAGAGTAGCTTCCTTGTTCTCGGAGACGCTGAAAAGACTTCATCTAAGGTACCTGCTGGGACAGATGTTGCTTCACTTATTCGACATTAATCTCGGCTAACCTCCATTACCATTGGAATAATAACAAGGGTAGGTGAGACTAGGTTAGAAAGCACCAAAAAAAAAAAAAAAGAAAGAAAGAAAGAAAAAAGGAAGTTCGCTTTGGATGGGAAATGCCTTGTATTCAGAAGAAAACTGTAGGACCTGGCTCTTAGGTACTTGCATGAAGTGAGACAATGTATGTGCAATGGATTTTGAGAATGCTGGACCCCCAAGAGAGAGAACAGAATATAAGTCCGTATGGGGAGAACTTATTAACATGGGGGCACAGAGCTGTGACTCGGGGTTTGATGTCCTGAAAGGGGCCAACTCAGCAGCCTCCTGTACACGTGATATAAGCGTGGACAAGTGTTTGCAGCAAATGACACGGAAATACTAGAACTTCCTAGGCAGAGAAAATGGAGGAATAGGTGAGAAGGTCCAAGGGAGTAGGTTTTTAGATATGATATATAATGTAAGATCAGATGTCCTACCTCCAGCCTCTGTTTCGTCGGAGGGCTGCTCAGAAATCCCTGCTCAAAAAAAGGAATGTGCTGGTGAAGTAGTGGCACCGGCATCGTTGAGAAGCCCAGTGCCGACTCTCCTCTGCAAACCATTGTTGGAAGCAAGAGATGCTAGCATGGGACTGGCAATCAATGGAGACAACAGGATTCTCAAGAGGCAGAGTCCCAGTGGTGGCACAAGCCTATGCAGGGCAAGGTAGGCACCGTTACCATACTGGACTGCAAGGCCCTGGTGGGCCAGTCTCTTGTGACTGACCAGAATCTGCGGCAAGAGAGATAGTATACAGAGTACATAGTAGTGTTCTGTGGTCTAGATATAGGGGCAGCTGGCTGGGGTATTACTTGATTTCTCTAAGGAGAACATAATGAGAACTGGCAGGCAGAAAGCTGATGTTAGCAGCTTTAGTGGAAAACTCTGGTCCCCCACCAAGTGTCCAGTTCTAAGTCAGCCCATGGGCCCAGGGCCCTGTGAGGAAAGTGGAGGTCAGAAAACACCGGTCAAGCTTTTCCCAAAATCCTGTGTCTATTTACGAAGGTAAGGTTAATGAGCACTGTGGTAAGGACCATACCTGCATTAAAAAAAGGAATATTGAATATGAGTTCTCTACTTATAAAGGGACTTATGAAGTCTAGTCTGCCTCATTTCACCTGACAGGAAACCCAAAGTTTCTGTCGATCACCCAAGGTTTGTTTTTTTCTCTCCAGACATTCCATGTACAGCTGGCATTAATGGACTTGGTAGGTGGTAGGACCATCACATTAGCACAAGTGGCATTATATGGAAAGACACACATGGAAGCCTATGAAGCTGATATGTCCTTAGAATATAAGGAAATAAAAGCAATAGTATACTAGGAAAGGAGAGAAGAGTCAGATTACTAAATTCAGAAATGTTCCCACTAAGATCAGAGTGGGGACATTACTATCAGCCTTGCAGAGATTTATAAAAAAAAAAAAGATTGCAAGGAAATTCCATGAACAATTGTACACCAAAATTTAGGCAAGTTCGGTGAAAAGGTCAATTTCCTAGAAACACACAATGTAACAAAACAGACTCATGAGAAAATAGAAATTCTCCATTGACCCATGAAAAAAGTAAAGAGAGCGAATCCATCCAGAAGAACTTAGAACAAAGAAAAGCTCAGGACCTGTTGGCTTCGCTGGTGAATTCTACCAAATGCCTGAAGAATTATACCTACTGTTGGTGGGAATGCAAGCTGGTGCAGCCGCTCTGGAAATCAGTGTGGAGGTTCCTCAAGAAGTTAGGAATAGAGCCACCCTATGACCCAGCAATTGCACTAGTAGGTATTTACCCCAAATGTACAAACGGAATGATCTGAAGGGGCACATTCACCCCATTGTCTATAGCAGCCATGGTCACAATAGCCAAACTATGGAAAGAGCCAAGATGCCCATTGATAGATGAATGGATAAGGACCTATGTTCTCTCTCTCTCTCTCTCTCTGTCTCTATCTCTCTCTCTCTCTCTCTCTCTCTCACACACACACACATTATACACACACAGAGAAGGAGACAAAGCATGAGAGACTCTTAACTCTAGGAAACAAATTCAGAGTCACTGGAGGGGAGGTGGGGGTGGGGTCATTAGGTGATGGACATGAAGGGGGGCACGTGATATGATGAACACTGGGTGTTATAGGTAACTGATGAATTATTGAACTCTAACTCTGATACTAATGATGTACTACTATATGTTGGCTAATTGAATGTAAATTTTTTTAAAAAGAAGAATTATAAATCCTTCTCAAAGTCTTCCCAAAAAATAGAAGGGGGAGGGGCAAGTTCTGAAATCATTCTATGAGGCCAACTTTACCCTGATAGCAAAGTGAGACTAAGACACCACAAGAAAAGTGCAGACCAATACACCTTACGACTACAAATGCAAAAACATAAAAAGTACACTGGCAAACCAAACCCAGCAGTTTCCTTGATTAAAAGAATTTTAACTAAAAGGAATATACATCATGGCAAAGTGGGATTTATCCCACGATTGTAAAGGTGGCTTAACGTATGAAAATCAACATGATATGCCACATTAATAAAATGAAAGGAACAAACCACACGATTACCACAAAATGATGCAGAAAATGCATGTGACAAAATCCAGTACTCTCTCAGGATGAAAAGCATTCAGAAAACTAGGATTAGAAGGGAACTTCCTCAAGTTGAAATTGGGCATTTATGAAGATCGCACAGCTACTATCCTATTCCATGGTAAAAGAATTGAAGCATCCCCCTAAGACCACGGACAAGTCAAAATGTTCACTCCTGCCACTTCTATTCAACATTGTACTGAACATTCTAGGCGGAGCAATCGGTCAAGGTAAAGAAACAAGACGCACCAAATATGGAAAAGAAAGAAAACTATTTGCAGATGCCAGAATGTTATATATTAAAAAATCCTGTGCTCGTCACCAAGTCACCCCCAGTCCCTGCCCACCTCCCTTTCTATCACCGCTAGCACTGAGTGTTATTCTATATGTTGGCAAACTGAACACCAATAAAAAAATAAATATGTAAAAAATCCTAAGAAATCCACTACAAAAGCTATTAGAGCTAATATTTGAACTCACCACACAAAATCCAGTTGTGTATCCATCAGTATACTAGCAGCAAACATCCTTAAAAGGAAACTAAGAGGGGTGCTGCGTGATTCAGTTGGTAAAGCATCTGACTCTTGATCTCAGGGCCTGAGGTCAAGCCCACATTGGGTGTGGAGCCTACTTTAAACAAAAAAAGGAAACTAAGAAAATAATTCCATTTACAAAAGCATTGAGACGAATAAAGTACTTAGAAATAAATTCAGCTGAGGAGATGCAAGGGTTCTACACTGAACACTACAAAACATTGCTGAAAGAAGGCAAAGAAGGCCTAAATAAATGAAAAGACACATTGTGTTCATGGATCAGAAGGTGTCCTATTGTTAAAGTTTCAACACTCTCCCAATTTATCTACCGTCTCAGCGTGATTCCTATCAAAATTCCAATGCTCTACTTGTAGAAGCAGAAAAAGTGATCCTCAAATTCATGTAGAAGTGCAAAGGACTCCCAACACCAGGACAAACTTGAGAATAAAAGGCAAAGTTGGAAGACTCACATTTCCCGATTTCAAAACTTACTACAAAGCTGCAGGAACTAAGACAGTATGGTATTGTCACAAGGCTAGACATTTAGACCAGCAGAGTAGAATTGAGGGCACGCAAATGAACCCATACACACATGGCCCTTGATCTTCAACAAGGGTGCCAAGACCATCCGGTGGGAAAAGGACAGTCTTTTCAAGAAGTGGTGCTGGGAAGTTTTGCATGTGGGGATGCACATGCAAAAAGAAGGAAGCTAGGCCCTTCTGTCAGAACGGACACAAAAATCAACTCAAAACGGACCAAAGACTTAGCTATAAACACTAAAACTATAAAATCTTGAAAGAAAACACGGGGGTAAATCTTCATGACCTTGGGTTTGGCAATAGTTTCTTAGATATAGCACCAAACGCACAAGCAATGAAAGAAAACAAAATACATACATTGGACTTCATTAAAATTTTAGCATGAAGGGACACTTGCACAAGAGTGAAAAGACAACGTGTAGCATGGGAGGAAATATTTTCAAATCATGTATCTGACAAGGGTCTAATATCTAGAATACAAAAAGAACTCTCACGACCCGACAACAAAAGGACGACCACACTTTAAAATGGACAAAAGACTTGAACATAGACATTTTTCCAAAGAGGAGAAGATCCACAAACAGCCAACAAGCACAGATGAACAGATGCTCAACACCATTAGTCCTTAAGGAAACGAAAATCAAAACTGCAATGAGACATCACTTCACACCCTCTAAGAATGCTGTAACTTTTTTAAAAGGAAAATAATATCTTGAAATAAATTTTCTGCACTCTTCCCTTCTCCTTCTGGGATCCCTATAATACAAATGTGGTTCTGCTTGATGATGTCACTGACTTCCTTCCACCCACTCTCAGTTTTTATTCTTCATTTTTCTTTCTGCTGTTCAGCTTGGTTGCTTTCCATTACCCTGTCTTCCAGATTGCCAGTCCGTTCCTCTGCATCCCAGGTATTGAATTCTTCATCTCGGACAGGTTCTTTTTTGTATTCCGTCCATCTTTTTAGAAAAGATCTTATTAATTTATGAGAGAGACAGAGACAGAGAGACAGACATAGGCAGAGGGAGAAGCAGGCTCCCTTCGGGGAGCCCGATGCGGGACTCCATCCCAGGCCCCTGGGATCACGCCCTGAGCCTAAGGGAGATGCTCAACTACTGAGCCACCCAGGCGTGCCTCTTTCCTCCTCCTTTATGGAAGGTCTCACTGCAACAACGTGGATGGATCTAGAGGGTATAATGCTAAGTGAGGTAAGTCAGATAAAGACAGATACCATATGATTTCACTTATGTGTGGAATTTTAAAAACAAAGCAGATTAACAAAATGAGAAAAAAAGAGAGAGAGAAAGCAGACTCTTAAATACAGAGAGCAAAGTGGTCATTGCCAGAGGGGAGGCAGGGAAGGGAGACAGGTGAAACAGATAAAGGGGATTAAGAGTACACTCATCGATTGCAAAGAGTAATGTATAGAATTACAGAAGGATTATATGGTACACCTGAAACTAATATAACACTTTATGCTAACTTTTAAAAAATATGAAGGGAAATAAGAAGTGTTGGCAAAAATGTGGAGAAATTGGAACCCTCATGCATCGCTGGTGGAGCTATAAAACGGACAGCCACCATGTAAAACAATTTGGTGATTCCCCAATCCATTAAAGATACAACTACCATAGGACTCATCAATTGCATTCCTAAATATACACCCAAAATAACTGAAAAGAAGCATTTAAACGAAGGATGTACAAGAATTTTTGTAGAAGCACTATTCACAACAGCCAAAAGATGGAAAAAGTGCAAATTTCCACCAAATGATGAATGGATAAGAAATTTGGTATACCCATACAATGGAATATTACTTCGTTAATTAGAAGGAAGGAAGTTCTGATATATGCTACAACATGGATAAACTTTAAAGACGCTATGTGGAGCCAAAGATGCCAGAGGCAAAAGACCACATGTTATTTGATTCCATTTATATGAAATATCCAGAATAGGCAACTCGCCAGAGACACAAAACACATGCGTGTTTGCCAGATCCTGGGAATTGAGGGAATGGAGAGTGACTGCTTTTTTTTTTAGGTTTTATTTATTCATGAGAGACAGGGAGAGAGAGAGACACAGACACAGGCATGACGGAGAAGCAGGCTCCATGCCAGGAGTGTGATATGGGACTCGATCCCGGGTCTCCAGGATCAGACCCTGGACTGAAGGTGGCGTTTAACCACTGAGCCACCCGGGCTGCCCAGAGAGTGACTGCTTAATGGGTAAGGGTTTCCTTCTGGAGTGATGAACATGTTCTGAAGCTAATTAGTTGTGATGGTTGCACATCTTTGTGGGTGTACTAAACACTCCTGAATGATTAAGGTGGCAAATGTTATGTCAACTTTAGCACAATAAGAAAAGAAGGAGAAACAGGAAAAATGGGAACAAAGATCCTATAGATTAAAAGGGGCCTTAAGAGACACCTGTCCCAGCTTTGCGCAGTGGCAGTATCGTAGCCAATGAGGTTTATCCGAGGCGCGATTATTGCTAATTGAAAGAGACACCTGTCCCCATCTCAGTGTATGGTACTTATTTGGTTTCTGATTCAAATAATCAAACTGTTTTTCAAAAATCTTTATTTTTTTTTTTACTGTTGCTTCCTGTTGCTTAATGGCTCTGAAGGGTTTTTAACACAATTGAAGAAGAAACGTTATGACTAACTGGATATTTAACAATATTAAGAAAATAGTTTGATAGGGGGCAGGCAAGATGGCAGAGGAGTAGGGTCCCCAAGTCACCTGTCCGCACTAATTTACCTAACCTTCAAATCATCCTGAAAACCTACGAATTCGGCCTGAGATTTAAAGAGAGAACAGCTGGAATGCTACAGTGAGAAGAGTTCGCGCATCTATCAAGGTACGAAGGCGGAACAAAATAAAGAAATAAAAGAGCATCCAAGGGGGAGGGGCCCTGAGGAGCTGGGCTAAGGCCAGGTGGCAAGAACCTCCAGTACAGGAAAGCCTAGACCCAGAGAAGCAGGAACTTTACCAATCTTCCCCGACGGAAAGGCGCTCACAGGGAGCTCCGGCAGGATCCCAGGAGGGGCAGTTGAGGCCCCAGGATCCCGGGGTCACTAACAGAGGAAGCACGCCCCTGGGGAGAGCGCGCCACACTCCGCGGCCGAGCTCCCTAAAGGGCTGGAGCGCACGCCCGGCGGGGCCCCGGGAGCAGCTCAGGCGGTGGCTCCATCGGCGGCTCCACACGGAGGGGGCTGCGCGGCCCCGGGATCAGCTCAGGTGGCAACTCTGCAGAGGGGGCTGCGCGGCCCGGGAGCGTGATTCCAGCGACGCAGGCCCCGGAGCCCAGGGCGCTGCGGAACACAGCCCAAGATCCGTCACTCCCCCCCGGGACAGGCAGAGGCCGGGAGGACACAGGGCAGCAAGGACACTCCTGCCGCCAGGCGGCCCTGAGCTGTGCAGGTCCGCGACCCCCGCCCCCGGAGCATCCAGGCCCCTGCAGACTGGGAGACTGCGGTAGTTACTGCGGGAGCTGACTTTAGGGCTGGGGAGCTGGCCGCTGCCACTGTGGTTGTTTCTTCTGGTGTCACCTTGTGCCTGGGACTGAGCGGGGCCGCCAGGAAGCAAGGGCCTCACAGGGTCAACAGATCCCACTGAGCCGTGCACCTGGCAGGGGGCGGGGCAGCTCCCCCAGGTGCACACACCTGAGAATCAGCACAGCAGGCCTCTCCCCCAGAAGACCAGCTGCAAGGACAGGGGAAGAGCAATTTCTTGCCCAAGGAGCGCTGGAAAGCTCCAGGGGAATTTGAGAGACTTAACAGTATATAGAATCAGAGTATACCCCTCCTTGTTCTTTGTTTTTGTTTGTTTGTGTTCCCCTTTTTCCTTCCTTTTTCCCGTACAACTTGTTTTTAGCCGCTCTGCACTGAACAAAATGACTAGAAGGAAGAACTCACCACAAAAGAAATAATCAGAAATAGTCGTCCCTCCCACAGAGTTACAGACTTTGGATTACAATTCGATGTCAGAAAGCCAATTCGGAAGCACAATTATAAAGCTACTGGTGGCTCTGGAAAAAAACATCAAGGAATCAAGAGACTTCATGACTGCAGAATTGAGATCTAATCAGGCCGAAATTAAAAATCAAT
Source organism: Canis lupus familiaris (assembly GCF_011100685.1). Taxonomy (NCBI): domain Eukaryota; kingdom Metazoa; phylum Chordata; class Mammalia; order Carnivora; family Canidae; genus Canis; species Canis lupus. The sequence continues at coordinate 67,568 of NW_023330526.1, forward strand.
TCAATGAGGTGCAATCCAAACTGGAGGTCCTAACGGCGAGGGTTAACCGTGGTAGAAGAACGAGTGAGTGACGTAGAAGACAAGTTGATGGCGAGGAAGGAAGCTGAGGAAAAAAGAGACAAACAATTAAAAGATCATGAGGATAGATTAAAGGAAATAAATGACAGCCTCAGAAGGCAAAATCTACGTTTAATTGGGGCCCCAGAGGGCGCCGAAAGGGACAGAGGACCAGAAAGTGTATTTGAACAAATCATAGCTAAGAACTTATTTAGTTTCTTTTTTTTTTTTTTTTTTTTTTTTTTTTTTTTTTTTTTTTTTTTTTTTACTTATTTAGTTTCTGATTCAAATAATCAAACTTAACATTTTTTTTTTTTACTGTTGCTTCTGTTGCTTAATGGTTTTGAAGGGTTTTTAACACAATTGAAGAAACTTTATCACTAATTGGATATTTAACAATATTAAGAAATTACTTTTAGTCCCAATAGTTTATTTTTGCCTTAGTTTCCCTTGCCTGGGGAGACATAAATATGTTCCTAAGGCCGACGTCCAAGAGATTTAGGCCCATGTGTTCTCTTAGGTGTTTTATAGTTTCAGGCCTCACATTTAGTCTATAATCTGCTTTGGGTTTATTTTTGTGTATGGTGTAAGAAGGTGGTCCAGTTTCATTCTACATGTTTCTGTCCAGTTTTCTCAGCACCTTTGTTGAAGAGATGGTCTTTTCTCTATTGTATATCCTTGCCTCCTTTGTCATAGAGTGATTTGCCGTATAAGTAAGCGTGGGCTTATTTCTAGGCTCTTTGTTCTGTTGCAGCAGCCCATGTGTCTAGTTCTGTGCCGGGACCACAGTTTTGATTACTATAGCTTGTTGTACAGCTTGAAACCCGGGATTGTGATACCTCTGGCTGTGTCCCTCTTTCTCAAGATTGCTGTGACTACTCAGGGTCTTTCTTTATTATTTTTTTAAATTGATTTTTAAAATCCATTTATTCATGAGAGACACACAGAGAGAGGCAGAGACATAGGCAGAGGGAGAGGCAGGCTTCCTGTGGGGAACCGGACACGGGGCTCCATCTCAGGACCCAAGGATCATGCCCTGAGCCCAAGGCAGTCACTCAACCACTGAGCCACTCAGGAATCCCTGATCCTGATTGTACACAAATTTTGATTGTATTTTTTTTTTATTGTATACAAATTTTAGGATTCTAGTTCTAGTTCAGTGGGAAATACCATTGTTGATTTGATAGGGATTGCATGGAATCTGTACATCATTTTAGGTCATGTGGACATTTTAACAATATTAATTAATTAATTCTCACAATCCATGAGCATTATATGTCTTCCCATTTGTGTCATCTTCAGTTCCTTCCATCAATGTCTTACATAGTTTTCAGAGTATTACGTCTTTCACCTCCCTGGTTAAATTTGTTCCTACATATCATGATTTTTGCTGCATCTGTAAATAGGTCTGTTTTTCTTGATGTCTCTTCCTCTTTCTTCTTTGTTAGCGTATAGAAATGCAACAGACGTCTATGTATCAATCTTATATCCTGCAACTTGACTGAATTCATTTCTTACTCCTCATAGATTTTTGGTGGAGTCTTTAGTGTTTTCTTCTAATATATATATATATATATATATATATATATATATATATATATGTTCAATTTGCCAACATGTGGCATAAGACCCAGTGCTCATCCCGTCAAGTGCCCCCCTCAGTGCCCGTCACCCAGTCACCCCAGCCCTCTGACCACATCCCTTTCCAGCACCCCTTGTTCGTTTCCGAGTTAGGTGTCTCTCATGCTCTGTCTCCCTCACTGATATTTCCCACTCATTTTTTCTCCTTTCCCCTTTATTCCCTTTCACTATTTTTTATACCAAGCAATTCTTTTAATGTACTGTTGGATTAATTGGCTAGTGCCTTGTTGAGAATTAGCAATTCTTTTAATGTACTGTTGGATTAATTGGCTAGTGCCTTGTTGAGAATTTCTGCATCCATGTTCATCAGCGATATTGACCTGTAATTCTCCTTTTAAGTGAGGTCTTTGTCTGGTTTTGAAGTCAAGGTAATGCTGGCTACATAGAATGAGTTTGAAACTTTTCCTTCCATTTCCATTTTTTGGAGTACTTTGAGAAGAATAGGTACTAACTCTTCTTTAAATGTTTGGTAGAGGGATCCCTGGGTGGCTCAGCAGTTTAGCACCTGACTTTGGCCTAGGGCATGATCCTGGGGTCCCAGGATCGAGTCCCGCATCGGGCTCCCTGCATGGAGCCTGCTTCTCCCTCTGCCTGTGTCTCTGCCTCTCTCTGTGCGTCTCTCATGAATAGATAAACAAAATAAAATAGTTGTTTGGTAGAATTCCCCTGGAAAGCCATCTGGCCCTGGACTTTTGTTTGTTGGGGGATTTTTGATTACTGATTCATTTTCTTTGGTGGTTGTTGGTCTATTCAAGTTTTCTGTTCCCTTCTGTTTCAGTTTTATACTTTATGTTTCTAGGAATTTATACATTTCTTCCAGACTGCCCAATTTGTTGGCATATAATCTTTTATTTTATAAAACCATCTCTCATATTTATATAATCTCGAACACACTAAATGTGTATCACAGAGGAAAATAATAATAATAGTTTTTCAGTGGAGCATCCTGGTAGATGCTACTTTAAACAAATGGTCCACATTAACATAAACAAACGTAAACAGTAATAGTACATCTGTATGTCTTCTTTCTTTCTTTTTATTTTTTAATTATTTTTTATTGGAGTTCAGCTTGCCAACATATACCATAACACTCAGTGCTCATCCCGTCAAGTGCCCCACTCAGTGCATATAATCTTTTATAATATTCTCTTATAATTGTATTTCTGTGGTGTTGGTTGTGATCTCTCCTCTCACATTCATGATTTTATTTATTTGAATCCTTTCTCTTTTCTTTTTGGTAAGTCTGGCTTGGGTTTATTAATTTTTTTATTGGAGTTCAATTTACCAACATATAGCATAACACCCAGTGCTTATCCCATCAAATACCCCCCTCAGTGCCCATCACCCAGTCACCCCCACCCCCCACCCATCTCCCTTTCCAGCACCCCTTGTTCGTTTCCCAGAGTTAGGAGTCTCTCATGTTCTGTCTCCCTTTCTGCTATTTCCCACTCATCTTTTCTCCTTTCCCCTTTATTCCCTTTCACTATGTTTTATATTCCCCACATGAATAAGACCATATAATGATTGTCCTCCGATTGACTTATTTCACTCAGCATAATACCCTCCAGGTCCATCCACGTCAAAGCAAACGGTGGGTATTTGTTGTTTCTAATGGCTGAGGAATATTCAATTGTATACATATAACACATTAATTTTGTTAATTTTTTCAAAGAACTAGCTCCTGGTTTCATTGATCTTTTCTACTGTGGGGTTTTTTTGTTTGTTTGTTTCTATACCATTTATTTCTGCTCTGATCTATCATTATTATTTCCTTTCTTCTGCTGGCTTTGGGCTTCATCCTACATACATAGCAGCATTGTCAACAATAGCCAAATTATAGAAAGAGCACAAATGTCTACTGACAGATGGGTGAATAGAAAAGGAAGTTGTGAAAAAATATATATATTATATATATTATATATATAATGGAATAATGATGGAATGTTACTCAGCCATAAAAATAATGAAATCTTTCGATGGACACCGAGGCACCTTCCACAGTTTGGCTATTGTGGACATTGCTGCTATAAACATCGGGGTGCAGGTGTCCCGGCACTGGGTGTTATTCTGTATGTTGGCAAATTGAACACCAATAAAAAATAAATTTATTATTTAAAAAAAGAATGAGGGATCCCTGGGTGGCGCAGCGGTTTGGCGCCTGCCTTTGGCCCAGGGCGCGATCCTGGAGACCCGGGATCGAATCCCACGTCGGGTTCCCGGTGCATGGAGCCTGCTTCTCCCTCTGCCTATGTCTCTGCCTCTCTCTCTCTCTCTGTGACTATCATAAATAAATAAAAATTTAAAAAAAAAAGAATGAAATCCTGCTATTTGTAATAACATGGATGGGGCTAGAGTGTATTATGCTAAGTAAAGTAAGTCACACAGAGAAAGACAAATACCATATGATTTCACTCATATGTGGAATTAAAGAAATAAAACGGATGAATATAGTGAGAGAAAAAGAGAGAGGCAAACCATAAAACAGACTCTTCACTATAGATAACACACTGAGGGTTGCTGGAGAAGGGAGGTTGGTGTGGGGATGGGTTAAATGGCTGATGGGTATTTAGGAGGGCACTTGTGACGAGCACTGGGTGTGGTGTGTACATGATGAGTCACTAAATCCCACACCTGAAAATAATAATACTCTGTATGTTAACTAACTGGAATTTAAATTAAAACGTGGAAGAAGAAAATAAAAGAAGTAGAAATACCATACAATCCAGTAATTCCAGTAAATCCACTACGGGGTATTGAACCAAAGAAAATGAGAACACTATTTCAAAAAGACAGATACACCTATGTTCATCACAACATTATTTACAACAGCCAAGATATGGGAGCCACCTAAGTGTCCATTGATAGACGAGTGGATAAAGAAATGTCCATAAATATATATTATATTCCATTATATTACTCAGCTCCTAAAAAGAAAGGAGATCTTGGCATTTGTGACAACCGGATGAACCTAGAGGATATGATGCTAAGTGAAATAAGTCAGACAGAGAAAGGCAAATACAATATTATTTCACTTATATGTGGGATCCAAAAAACAAAGCAAATGAACAAACAAAACAGAATCAGACTGGTCAATGTAAAGAACAACCTGGTGGTTGCCAGAGGGGAAGGGGTGGGAGAGGGGCATAATAGTTGAAGGGGACTAAGAGGTACAAACTTCCGGTATAAGATTAATAAGTCGGGGAGATGAAAAGTATGACATAGAAAATATAGTCAGTAATATAGTAATAACCTTGTACAGTGATAAATGATAACTACACTCATCATGGTGAGCACTGTGTAATGTATAGAATGGCCAAGTCACTCTTTTGTGTGCCTAATATATTTTATATCAAATAAACTTCAACAAGATACAAAGCGCAAGATAGGCCAATGGATTTAGTGTAACAATATATGAAAATTTCAACACACTGGAAGGGATGAGCACTGGGTGATATGCTATATGTTGGCAAATTGAACTCCAATTAAAAAATAAACAAAGTTTCAGATTCCACCTTGCAGCTAATGTTAAAGAAATGTGTGGGAAATATCAGAAAGGGAGACAGAACGTAAAGACTCCTAACTCTGGGAAACGAACTAGGGGTGGTAGAAGGGGAGGAGGGCGGGGGGTGGGGGTGAATGGGTGACGGGCACTGGGGGTTATTCTGTATGTTAGTAAATTGAACACCGATAAAAAATAAATTAAAAAAAATAATAAAAAAGTAAAAAGAGGGGACCTCAGCCCCCCCAAAAAGAAATTACCCTTTGTTGAATTTTATATAGTTCCAAATTAAAAAGTCCACAATTATCTCAAAACGCTCAACCACTTCTCCTAGAATTAATGGACATCTCTAGAGAAAAGTGACCACAATACCAAGTTTTTTTTTACCCAGATATAACTTCTCTTTGAAAATTTGGCCTGAAAATGTTTACTGTCTTTTATTTATTTATTTTTTTGTAGAACTTTATTTTTTCTATTGTAAAACTTTTTTTTTGTTTCTCATCCTGAAATTTATTATTTATTATTTATTTTTTTTATTGGAGTTCAATTTGCCAACATATAGCATAACACCCACTGCTCATCCCATCAAGTGCCCCCCTCAGTGCCCATCACCCAGTCACCCCCATCCCCTGCCCACCTCCCTTTCTACCACCCCTTGTTCGTTTCCCAGAGTTAGGAGTCTCTCATGTTCTGTCTCCCTTTCCGATATTTCCCACTCATTTTTTATCCTCTCCCCTTTATTCCCTTTCACTATTTTTTATATTCCCCAAATGAATGAGACCATATAATGATTGTCCTTCTCCGATTGACTTATTTCACTCAGCATAATACCCTCCAGTTCCATCCACGTCGAAGCAAATGGTGGGTATTTGTCGTTTCCAATAGCTGAGTAATACTCCATTGTATATATAGACCACATCTTATTTATCCATTCATCTTTTGATGGACACCGAGGCTCCTTCCACAGTTTGGCTATTGTGGACACTGCTGCTATAAACATCGGGGTGCAGGTGTCCCAGCGTTTGGCTGCATCTGTTTACTGTCTTTTAAATTGTCTTTAAATTCAATTTTAAAAAATGTAAGGCTATTAAAATACCTCTCCCTTTTCCAATGATATGTCTGTATAAGGCCCAATTTTCCTCATGTATATCGACCAAAATAACACATCTCAAACATTTAAATGCAGAAACAGTTAATAGAGTTCAGTTGTCCTCTATGAAGCCTCTTTAATATAAGAGATTTGCAAAAATGTAAAATAATACCACTCTTTCTCTAAACTTTTTGGTTTTGAATTTTTCAGAAATTTTTTATCCTTACATAGTTATTTTGATTAAATTAATAAGTAAAACTTCAAAAGTGTCTTCATCTCAAGTCTGAATACACTAAATATTGATGGACATAATACATAACCCCAAAGGTACCTCTTCAATAATCCTTAAGAGTCTAAAAAGGTCATGAGATCAAAGTGTTTGAGGTCCACTGAACTATATATATATATGGGGTCACTTTGCTGGTTTCCTTGGGAGAAAATCTTTATGGATAGGAGACAAGTAAAACTGCAACAAGAGAAATAAATGGTGTAGTTACATGTCCAGAATTTGGGAATCTGGAGGCTTCATTTCTATTCTGGGCCCGACAATTTGACCATGAATAGATCACTTGGCCACTGTGTAACTCTATTTCTTTCTTCATGACTTGACACTCATTGTAACTGCTCACAGCTCAGCCTATTCAGAGGACAGAAGCAGAGGCACACTGGCAGTACTATGGAGCATTTCTCTGACTTGGCCTTCTCAATATTTTCAGGACTTTCAGGTCTCATCAAATCTGTCACCACTGTTTCTAACAGCACTCGATTTATTTCTTGGAGCAAGTTTACAGAGAACACTACAGAGCAGAGTCTAGGTCCGCTTCCTTTAGTTGCCCTGTACACATATTCTGATCAGTGCATGAACAGAATCATTGGGCTATTAAGTTTCCATTTTCCAGGCTCTACTACCTCTTCCACTCTAGAGGTCCCAGGAGACTTCCAGGAATTTCTTGTCAGCCTAGTATGATGGAAGGAACTCTATCTTGGGCAGCATGCATCCTAGTTCTAGTCTTAGCTCTGCTAATGGCCAGCCCAATAACTACTGGAAAGTTGCTCAAACTTGATACTGGAAAGGGATATGTAAAAGCATCTAAGCCAGTGACCTATGCCCAGACCCTGTGAAAAAAACTCTTTACAACAGGTCAAACCCACTTGAAGAGAAGGAGGTTAAGGATTTGGATTTCACTGCCAATCCCCTCAAGCCTCCAGGTGTGGCTCCCTGACTTTCTGCTCTCAACTGTCTGGGACCAAAAGGTAATCCCTTAACCAGGCTTTGGAGTTGGGCTTTTAGGGTATCAGGAAGGGTACAGAATTCTGACAACTAAAATCTAGCAGGAGGCCAAGGGGAAGCATAAATTCAGAATGAAAAGTAGAACCATAGCCAACAAAGGTGTCAGGTTGACATTGGGATACAGACAACATTTACTGCTTTGGACACCAAGTAAAAGAGGAAACTGACTTATGCGTGTGATTCATAAAAGAACTTATTCAAAAGGTAATTTTCAAAAATATACATGTGGAATTTGAATTCTATGTATTCAACTTGATAAGAATAAGTCTGAGGATGCCTGGATGGCTCTGCCTTTGGCTCAGGTCATGATGGTGGGTCTGGGATCAAGCCCTGCATTGGGCTCCCTGCAGGGGGCCTTCTTCTCCCTCTGCCTGTGTCTCTGACTCTCTGTGTGTGTCTCTCATGAATAAATAAAATCTTTTTTAAAATAATGAATTTGGAATACAAGAGAAAGTTGCTAGACCTATTTCACTATTACTTAGATAGGAAAAAAACAACAACAATAACAAACTGTATTATAATCCGCAACCTCTAATTTGCTACCCTAATATTGACAAATTTGAAACTTTACCATGTACCAAGTTTCCATGTACCAAACATATATATAAATGTTACGTAACTTCAAAACATTTGAAAAGCCATAGACTAGATGGCCCCAAATAACCTTCCAAATCCATGGCTTCCCCAACCCCCTCATTTCAGAGTCCTCAGTGTTCTTTACTGAACTTTTCCACATTGCACAATTCTACCCATTGTTAATATCACTTCATCTGTCCCAGCCTAAACATTTTGAAATGTCAAGTGGCAGTCACTGTAGGACTTTTTTTTTTCTTCCACTGTAGGATTTTTATAGGGAACAAAAGTACACACACATAATGGGTCAGACCATCATGCCCTGAAAAATCTCAACTGTATTTTCTTTATTTTTTTATTTAGATTCAATTAGCCAACATACAGTACATAATTATTCAGATATAGAGCTCAATAATTCATCAGTTGCATATCATACCCACTGCTCATCACTCCTTACTGTATTTTATTTAAAGTTTCAAATAATACTTTTAACTCAATATTTAAATTTAAGCCCATATTTGAATTTAAACCCCAACAAGTGTTACTCATCAATTCATGCTAACTTACAGGGAGAGAGAGAGAGAGAGAGATTTGCAATAGTGTCCTATCCACACGCCATGCAACACAATCCTAGGCAAAGAGGAGGACCCCAACATTTCTTACGATGACATCTCAGGGTGAGAAGGAATGTTAGAAGTTACTCTGAAGTAATCCTCACATCCAGTGGTCCCACTGAGCATCTCCATTCATTCACAGACTCTGTCTCCAGTATTAACATTCTAGTGCTTTAAAAAGGCCAAGGATTCAATAAAGGAATTATAATATTCATAGGGCTTTTTTGTGTTATGAATTTTCTGATGATGCATAGGGATGCCCACTGGGTGAAGGCTTTTTTACATTCCTTGCATTTATAGTTTCTCTCCAGTGTGCACTCTTAGATATTTTATAAGGTGTGAGCTCTAGCTGAAGGCTTTCTCACATTCTTTACATTTGTGGGGTTTCCCTCTAGTGTGAATTCCCTGGTGTCCAATAAGGCATGTATTTCTAACTAAAAGCTTTTCTACATTTTGTGCATTTATAGGGCTTCTCCCCTGTGCATGTTCTTTGATGCTGAATAAGCTCTGAGGGGCCACTAAAGGCTTTTCCACATTCATCACATCTATAGGGTTTCTCTCCAGTGTGAGAAAAAGAGGTGTCTAGAAAAGAACAAGGTATCAGTGAAGGCTTTCCCACATTCACTGCATTTATAGAGTCTCTTTCCAGTGTGTATCCTGTGATGCTGCGTTAGGTATGTGCTGTGGCTGAGGGCCTTCCCACACTCATTGCACTTGTAGGGCTTCTCCCCTCTGTGGAAGCGTGTGTGGCGAATCAGGAGTGTGCTTTTGTCGAAGGCCTTCCCACATTCACTGCATTGATAGGGATTTTTTCCTATGTGGATTCTCTGGTGGTCAATGATGAGCTCTGGCTGAAAGCTTTGTCACATTCACTACATTTAAAGGGTTTGTCTCCTACATGATATCTTTGATGCTTTGTAAGAGATGAGCTCTGGATGAAGGCTTTTCCATATTCCTTACAAATATATAGTTTTTCTCCAGTGTGAATGCCCTGATGCCCAATGAAGGTGGGATGGTCACAGAAGGACTTTCCCCATTCACTACATTGCCACAGCTTCTTTGCTGCACAGAAGCCTGCTGAATAACCAGGTTGAAATTTGGTGTCAGTCTCCCTACATGTGTACAAGATGTAGGGAGATATTTTTCTCCTGTAGGAACTCCCTATTGTCAAACAAGAACTGACTATAGACTGAAGCGTCCCTCGAAAGCACTGCATTTATAGGTAGTGATCTCCCTGAAATTGTTCTTTGTCAGTATGACTCCTTGTCCTGAATGTCTCTGTAAGTGATCCTCCCATCCCCAAATTTCATGTACCAGAGTCCCAGGTACTGTTTCCTGTTAGTCTTTCTATGGTTGTTCCCTAGAATGAATCTTCTTCAAAAATGTCCCGCTGGGAAGTTGATCCCTTAGTCTCAGGTCTGGTTTCTCAATCTGAAAGCAATACAAAAGTGGCAGTTGGGCCAGGGACATGCAATGAAAAACAGTACCTGTAAGGCATACATGCTGCCAACAATTTTCAGAGTCATCTCTGTAGTTTATTTTTTTTACATTTTTTAAATTTAAATTCAATATGCCAACAGATAGTATAACACCCCGTGCTCATCCCATCAAGTGCCCTCTTCATTGCCTGTCACCCAGTTACCCCATCCCACCACCTACCTTCCCTTCCACAACCCTTTGTTTGTTTCCCAGAGTTAGCAGTCTCTCATGGTTTGTTCCCCTCTCTAATTTTTCCCACTCAGTTCCCCTCCTTTCTCTTATAATCTCTTTCACTTTTTCTTATATTTCACGTATGAGTGAAATCATATGATGATTATCCTTCTCCAATTGACTTATTTCACTCAGCATAATGCCCTCCAGTTCCATCCATGTCAAAGCAACGTCTCTGTAATTTCAAATGGGGATTAGAATAGAGAGGTGGACAAGCACGCAGATAAACAGATAATACAAGTGGCACATAAGAAAATCAGAGAGGGGGACAAAACATGAGCGACTTCTAACTCTAGGAAAAGAACAAGGGGTAGTTGAAGGGGGGGTGGGTGGGGGGATGGGGTGACTGGGTGACGGGCACTGAGGGGGGCACTGGATGGGATGAGCACTGGGTGTTGTACTGTATGTTGGCAAATCGAACTCCAATAAAAATAAATACAAAAAAAAAAAAAGAAATGAATTCCAAGGAGAGTACTATGGTCTGAATGTTTGTATCCCCACAAAATTCATATGTTGAAACTTAATCCCCAAAGTGATGGTACGAGGAGGTGCGGCTTTTAGGAAGTAATTAGGTCATGAAGATAAAGCTCCTATGAATGGGATTAGTGGCCTTTATTAAAGACAGACCAAGAACTCCCTTATCCCTTCTGCCGTGTGACATGGAGAAAAGATGAACCAAAAAGATGGCCCTCATCAGAACCCGAGTCCACTGGTGCCTTGATCTTGGACTTTCAACCTCTAGAACAATGAGAAATAAATGTCTGTTGTTTATAATTCACCAAGTCTGTGGTATTTTTTTTTTTGTAGCAGCCCAAAGTGACTAAAACAGACAGCTGCACTAGGCTATAGGGTCACTTGGAAAGAAAGCCATGAGAAAGTCTGTAAGAAGAATTGGAGATAATGAGTAACAGCAGAAGATGATCCCAGAACTTGGCCTGGGAGGACAGGGAGATATGACTGTGCAGGGCTGAGTCTTTTTCTGTATTCTTCTCTATTTTCTTCAGTCATCTAACTAATAGCCTCTTGGTGATTCCCTTCTCTCCAGTCTCTCCTGATTTATCACAATCAATCTTGCATATTGTCAGGCAGAAAACTAAGAACTTAGGGATAAAGGTAGTATTTTCCTCTCTTATTCTAGTGCATACTAGAAACAGAGCATATAGGAGCATACAGGAAACAGATGCTGTGAATTTGCTGGTTAAAATTTTGGAACATGCTTTATAATACTACAATAGACATCTCTTGGCAAAGGACAAAGAGCTTATCTGTAAATGACTTTTAGAACATGTTAATTTTATAGGAGATTCATCAAACTGATAAGGAGTTCTAAACACAGAGAGCAAATTGATGGTTGCCAGAGGGAAAAGGGGTGAGGAGTTGCATAAAATGGGTGAAAGGAAGTGGGAGACACAGGCTTTCAGTAATGGAATGAATAAGTCACAAGAATGAAAGGCATAGCATAGGGAGTATAATCAATGATATTGTAATAGTGATGTATGAAGACAGATGGGCTATGTTTCTGGTGAACAAAGCATAATGTATGAACTTGTCAGATCACTAGGTTATACGCCTGAAGCTAATGTAACAATGTGTGTAAAATGTACTCAAATAATAAAATTGAATTAGGAAAAGATTAGAGAAGAAAAAAAAACTGCTGGTAAAACTAAATACCAAAGTGGCCAAGATGCATGACTTGGAAAAATACTGTCTAGTCATTTTCAAGTGACAAGGTAAGACTAGTAGTGCAAGATCTATCTTAAGTCTTCAGCTGTCTATATATAATACACAAAATAGCGGGCACAAAGTTCACATGAACAATTTCAGTATAATTAAACTGAAATTGAAAATAACAAACTGAGGCGGGGAAAGATGGCGGAAGAATAGGGTCCCCAAGTCACCTGTCCCCACCAACTTACCTAGATAACTTTCAAATCATCCTGAATACCTACAAATTCAACCTGATATTTAAAGAGACAACAGCTAGAATACTAGAGTGAGAAGAGTTTGCGCTTTTATCAATGTAGGAAGACCGGAAAAAATAAGAAATAAAAAAGCACCCAAGGGGGAGGGGTCCCCACAAGGAACCGGGCTAAGGCCCGGCAGCAAGTACCACCAGGACAGGAAAGCCCCTTCCCAGAGAAGCAGAAGCTTTTTTTTAATGTTAAGCAAAACGTATATTAATACTAATAAATATTAACATCACATACATTTTTCCTTGTAAAATGTGTAGAACAGAAGATGAAATCCATCCACATGACAGCACACACCATCATACTAGGTTATAGGAAATATTACATATATACGTATATTTTTTTCTTTTAAGATTTAATTTTTCAGTAATCTCTACACCCAGGTGGGGCTCAAACCTACAAGCCAAAGATCCAGAATCCCACCCTCTAGTGACTGAGTCAGCCAGGGCCCCAATAGATGGATGTTTTCTTTTTTAAAATTTATTATTTTATTGGTGTTCAATTTGAAAACATATATATAAACATATATAAACATATATTGGTGTTCAATTTGAAAACACCCAGTGCTCATCCCATCAAGTGCCCCCCTCAGTGCAGGTCACCCAGTCACCCCCATTCCACACCCAACTCCCTTTCTACCACCACTTGTTCGTTTCCCAGAGTTAGGAGTCTCTCTTGTTTTGTCTCCTTTTCTGATATTTCCCACTCGATTTTTCTCCTTTCCCCTTTATTCCATTCCACTATTTTTTAGATTCCCCAAATGAATGAAACCATATAATGTTTGTCCTGCTCCGATTGACTTATTTCACTCAGCATAATACCCTCCAGTTCCATCCATGTCGAAGCAAATGGTGGGTATTCGTCATTTCTAATGGCTGAGGAATATTCCATTGTATACATAGACCACATCTTCTTTTTTTTTTTTATAAGACTTTTTTTTTATTTATGATAGTCACAGAGAGAGAGAGAGAGGCAGAGACATAGGCAGAGGGAGAAGCAGGCTCCATGCACCGGGAGCCTGATGTGGGATTCGATCCCGGGTTTCCAGGATCGCGCCCTGGGCCAAAGGCAGGCGCCAAACTGCTGTGCCACCCAGGGATCCCTAGACCACATCTTCTTTATCCATTCATCGTTCAAAGGACACCGAGGCTCCTTCCACAGTTTGGCTATCGTGGCCATTGCTGCTATAAACATCGGGGTGCAGGTGTCCTGGCGTTTCATTGCATTTGTATCTTTGGGGTAAATCCCCAACAGTGCAATTGCTGGGTCGTAGGGCAGGTCTATTTTTAACTCTTTGAGGAACCTCCACACGGTTTTCCAGAGTGGCTGCACCAGTTCACATTCCCACCAACAGTGCAAGAGGGTTCCCTTTTCTCCGCATCCTCTCCAACATTTGTGGTTTCCTGCCTTGTTAATGTTCCCCATTCTCACTGGTGTGAGGTGGTATCTCATTGTGGTTTTGATTTGTATTTCCCTGATGGCCAGTGATGCGGAGCATTTTCTCATGTGCTTGTTGGCCATGTCTATGTCTTCCTCTGTGAGATTTCTGTTCATGTCTTTTGCCCACTTCATGATTGGATTGTTTGTTTCTTTGCTGTTGAGTTTAATAAGTTCTTTATAGATCTTGGATACTAGCCCTTTATCTGATACATCATTTGCAAATATCTTCTCCCATTCTGTAGGTTGTCTTTTAGTTTTGTTGAGTTTCTGTTGCTGTGCAGAAGCTCATGTTCTTCTCATTTAGGACCCTTTCTGGCCTGCCAGGTCTCTGTGGAGAGGTCTGTTGTTAATCTAATATTTCTCCCCATAAAAGTTATAGATTTCTTGTCTCTTGCTGCTTTAAGGATCTTCTCTTTATCTTTGGAATTTGCAAGCTTCACTATTAAATGTCGAGGTGTTCAAAGGCTTTATTGATTTTAGAGGAGGATCTATTTCCTGGATCTGAATGCCTGTTTCCCTTCCCAGATTAGGAAAGTTTTCAGCTATGATTTGTTCGAATACACTTTCTGGTCATCTGTCCCTTTCGGCGCCCTTGGGAACCCCAATTAAACATAGATTTTTCTTCCTGAGGCTGTCATTTATTTCCCTTAATCTATCCTCATCTTTTGTTTTTCACATTTTTCCTCAGTTTCCCTCTTTGCCATCAACTTGTCACCTATGTCACTCAATCGTTCTTCTACCTCGTTGACCCTCGTCGTTAGGACCTCTAGTTTGGATTGCATCTCATTTAATTGATTTTTAATTTCAGCCTGATTAGATCTAAATTCTGCAGTCATGAAGTCTCTTGAGTCCTTTATGCTTTTTTCTAGAGCTACCGGTAGCTTTAAAATTGTGCTTCTGTATTGGCTGACATGGAATTGTAATCCCAATTTTTTTTTATTGGTGTTCAATTTACTAACATACAGAATAACCCCCAGTGCCCGTCACCCATTCACTCCCACCCCCCGCCCTCCTCCCCTTCCAACACCCCTAGTTCGTTTGCCAGAGTTAGCCCAATTTTGTAACTGTTAGAGAGAGGACTGTTTCTGATTATTTCTTTTGAGGTTTTTCCTTCTAGTCTTTTGCTCAGTGCTGAGTTGCCAAAACAAGTTATATTGGGAAAAGGAAAAAAAGAGAGAAAAGAAAGAAGAAAAGAATAAGAAAAAAAAAAAGGAAGAAGAAAAAGAGAGGAAAAGAAAGAAAAAAAACAAAAGGGGCGGGGAGCAAACAAAACAAAAAACAAGGGGGAGTATCCTCTGATTCTATATACTGTAAATCCCTCGACTTCCCCCTTTTCAGTGCTGCTTGGTCAATAAATTGCTTTTCCCCTGTCCGTCTAGCTGGTCTTCTGGGGGAGGGACCTGTTGTGCTGATTATCAGTTGTGAGCACCTGAGGGAGCTGCTCAGCCCCCTGCCTGGTGAACGGCTCAGTGGGAGTTGTTCCCTCCTGTTTATCCTGTGAGGCCACTGTGAGGCTCAGTGGGGGTTGTTTATACTGTGAGGCCCCAGGAGGAAAAACAGTGGCTACAGCCAGCTCCCAAGCCCTGGAGTCAGCTCCCGCAGTAACTACAGAGCTCTCAGTCTACAGGGGCCTGGATGCTCCAGGGGCGGGGGGCACTGATCTGCACAGTTCGGGACCGCCTGGCAGTAGCAGCATCCTTGCTGCCCTGTGCCCTCCTGGCCTCTGCTTGTCCGGGGGGGGGGGTGCGGAGTGCTGGATCCTGGGCTGTGTCCCCTGATTCCCTGAGCTCCGGGGCCTGCGCCGCTGCAATCGTGCTCCCAGGTCCGTGCAGCTCCCTCCCCGGGAGCCTCTGCCTGAGCCCCTCTGGGCTGCTCCCGGGGCGCGCAGCCCCCTCCGTGCAGAGCCTCTGCCTGAGCCCCTCTGGGCTGCTCCCGGGGCGCGCAGCCCCCTCCGTGCAGAGCCTCCGCTCGAGCCCCTCTGAGCTGCTCCTGGGTTCAGCCCTGCGGCACTGCAGCCCTTTAGGGAGCTCCGCCGCCACGGGGTGTGGAGCACTCCCCCGGGCGCAGGCGCTCTGTTAGTGACCCCGGGAGGCTGAGGGCATCCCCGCCCCCCACCATCCTGCTCCAACACCCAGCAAGCACCTTTCCGACTGGGAAGATTGGTGAAGCTCCTGCTTCTCCAGGGACGGGGCTTTCCTGTCCTGGGGACACTCGCCGCCGGGCCTTAGCCCAGCTCCTCGGGGACCCCCTCCCCTTGGATGCCTTTTGTTTCTTTATTTCTTTTTTTCTCCCATCTTCCTACCTTGATAGAAGCACGAACTCTTCCCACTGTAGCATTTCAGCTGATCGCTCTTTAAATCTCAGGCCGAATTCCTAGGTTTTCAGGATGATTTGAAAGTGATTGAGGTAATTTGGTGGAGACAGGTGACTTGGGGACCCAACCCTTTTGGCATCTTGTCCCACCTCCCGAGAAGCAGAAACTTCACCAATCTTCCCAGACGGAAATGTGCTCACAGGGAACTCGGGCAGGATCCCAGGAGGGGCGAGGATGCGGGCCAAGCTCCTAAGCGCCCAGCAGGGCTCCGGAGCAGCCCAAGAGGCGGCTCCGCGGGAGGGCCTGCGCAGCCCCAGGAGCACGAGTCCAGCGAAGCTGGTCGCTGAGCCCAGGGCGCCGGGGGACACAGCCCAGGATCCGGCGCTTCCACTGGGACAGACGGAGTCCGAGAGGGCAGCAAGGACGCTCCTGCTGCGGGGCGCCCAGAGCTGTACAGGTTCATGCCCTACACCCCCAGAGCATCGAGGCCCCTACAGACTGGGAGACTGCGGTAGTTACTGCTGGAGCTGACTCCAGGGCTGGAGAGCTGGCCTCCGCCAGTGTTGTTGTTCCTCTTGGTGTCACCTTGTACCTGGGACTGAGCAGGGCACCAGGGAACAGGGGCCTCACAGGGCCAACAGCTCCCACTGAGCCCGACACCTGTCGGGGAGCTGGGCAGCTCCACCAGGTACTCACATCTGAGAATCAGCACAGCAGGGCCCTCACCCAGAAGACCAGCTGGAAGGACAGGGGAAAAGCAAGTTCTTGACCAAGCAGTGCTGAAAAGTTCCAGGGAAAGTCTGGGGAAATACATATATAGAATCAGAGGATACACCTCCTTGCTTTTTGTTTTCTATTTGTCCCCACCCCTTATTTCTCTCTTTTTCTCCTTTTTCCAGTAAAACTTCTTTTTAGCCACTCTGCACTGAGCAAAATGACTAGAAGGAAGAACTCACCACAAAAGAAAGAATCAGAAACAGGCCTCTCTCCCACAGAGTTACAGAATTTGGATTACAATTCGATGTCAGAAAGCCAATTCAGAAGCACAATTATAAAGATACTGGCGGCTTTGGAAAAAAGCATAAAGGATTCAAGAGACTTCATGACTGCAGGATTTAGATCTAATCAGGCAGAAATTAAAAATCAATTAAATGAAATGCAATCCAAACTGAAGGTCCTAATGATGAGGGTTAATAAGGTAGAAGAACGAGTGAGTGAAATAGAAGACAAGTGGATGGAAAGGAAGGAAGCGGAGGAAAAAAGAGACAAACAAAAGATCATGAGGATAGGTTAAGGGAAATAGACAGCCTCAGAAAGAAAAATCTACATTTAACTGGGGTTCCGGAGTGAGCGAAAGGGACAGATGACCAGAAAGTGTATTTGAAATCATAGCTGAGAACTTCCCTACCTTGGGAAGGGAAACAGGCATTCAGATCCAGGACATAGAGAGATCTGCCCCTAAAATCAATAAAAACAGTTCAACATCTCAACATTTAATACTGAAACTTGCAAATTCCAAAGATAGAGAAGATCCCTAAAGCAGCAAGACACAAGAAATCCCTAACCCTTATGGGGAGGAGTATTAGGGTAACAGCAGACCTCTCCACAGAGACCTGGCAGGCCAGAAAGGGCTGGCAGGATATATTCAGGGTCCTAAATGAGAAGAACATGCAACCAAGAATACTTTATCCAGCAAGGCTCTCATTCATAGTAGAAGGAGAGATGAAGAGCTTCCAAGATAGGCAGAAATGGAAAGAATATGTGACCACCAAACCAGCTCTGCAAGACATACTAAGGGGGACTCTGTAATAGAGGATGTCCAAGGGAACAATCCACAAAAACAGGGACTGAATAGGTACCATGATGACACTAAATTCGTATCTTTCAATAGTAACTCTCAACGTGAATGGGTTTAATGACCCCATCAAAAGGCGCAGGGTTTCAGACTGGATACAAAAGCAGGACCCATCTATTTGCTGTCTACAAGAGACTCATTTTAGACACAAGGACACCTACAGCCTGAAAATAAGAGGTTTGAGAACCATTTACCGTTCAAGTGGTTCTCAAAAGAAAGTAGGGGTAGCCATCCTTATATCAGATAAATTAAAGTTTATCCCAAAGACTGTACTAAGAGATGAAGAGGGACACTATTTCATACTTAAAGGATCTATCCCGCAAGAGGACCTAACAATCATGAACACTTATGCCCCGAATGTGGGAGCTGCCAAGTATATCAATCAATTAATAACCAAAGTTGAGACATACTTAGATAACAATACACTTACCTGGAGATTGAATATGGTGAATTCTACAACTGATAGATCTTGTAAACACAACATCAACAAAGAAACAAGAGCATTAAATGACACAATGGACCAGATGGATTTTACATCCAAACGCAACTGAATACACATTCCTCTCAAGTGCACATGGAGCTTTCTCCAGAATAGACCACATAACTGGGTCACAAGTCAGGTCTTAACCAATACCAAAGGACTGGGAATGTCCCCTGCATGTTTTCAGACCATAATGCTTTGAAAATTGAACTAAATCACAAGAACAAGTTTGGAAGGATTTCAAACACGTGGAGGTTAAAGGACCATCCTGCAAAAAGATGAAAGGGTCAACCAGGAAATTAGAGAAGAATTAAAAAGATTCATGGACACTAATGAGAATGAAGACACAACCGTTCAATATCTTTGGGATGCATTAAAAGCAGTCCGGAGGGGGAACTACATCGCAATACAAGCATCCATCCAAAAACTGGAAAGAACTCAAATACAAAAGCCAACCCTGCACCTAACAGAGCTGGAGAAGGAACAGCAAATGAAACCCTCACCCAGCAGAGGAGGACAGTTAATAAAGATTCAAGCAGAGCTCAATGAAATAGAGACCAGAAGAACTGTTGAACAGATCAACAAAACCAGGAGTTGGTTCTTTGAAAGAATTAATAAATAGATAAACCTTTAGCCAACCTTATTAAAAAGAAGAGAGAAAAGACTCAAATTAATAAAATCATGAATGAAAAAGGAGAGATCACCACCAACACCAAGGAAATACAAACGATTTAAAAACTTATTATGAGCAGCTCTATGCCAAAAAATTAGGCAATCTGGAAGAAATGGATGCATTTCTGGAAAACCACAAACTACCAAAACGGGAACAGGAAGAAATAGAAAACCTGAACAGGCCAATAACCAGGCAGGAAATTGAAGCAGTCATTAAAACCTCCCAAGACACAAGAGTCCAGGGCCAGATGGCTTCCCAGGGGAATTCTACCAAACGTTTAAAGAAGAAACCATACCTATTCTACTTAAGCTGTTTGGAAAGATAGAAAGAGATGGAGTACTTCCAAACTCGTTTTATGAAGCCAGCATCAGCTTAATTCCAAAACCAGACAGAGACCCCACCAAAAAGGAGAATTACAGACCAATATCCCTGATGAACACAGATGCAAAAATTCTCAAGAAGATACTAGCCAATAGGATCCAACAGTACATTAAGAAGATTATTCACCATGACCAAGTGGGATGTATCCCTGGGATGCAAGGCTGGCTCAAACTCATTAACCAATCAATGTGATTCGTCATATTAGCAAGAGAAAAAAACAAGAACCATAGGATCCTCTCAATAGATGCAGAGAAAGCCTTTGACAAAATACTGCATCCTTTCCTGATCAAAACTCTTCAGAGTGGGATGAGGGGCAAGATGGTGGAAGAGTAGGGTCCCCAAGTCACCTGTCCCCACCAAATTACTAGATAACCTTCCAATCATCCTGAAAATCTATGAATTCGGCCTGAGATTTAAAGAGAGCCCAGCTGGAATGCTACAGTGAGAAGAGTTCACGCTTCTATCAAGGTAGGAAGAGGGGGGAAAAAGAAATAAAGAAACAAAAGGCCTCCAAGGGGGGGCAGCGAGTAGCCGGGCTGAGGCCGGGGCGAGTGTCCCCAGGACAGGAGAGCCCCGTCCCAGAGGAGCAGGAGCTGCACCAACCTTCCCGGGCGGAAAGGGGCCCGCAGGGAGTTAGAGCAGGACCCCAGGAGGGGCGGGGATGCTCTCGGGCTCCCTGGGACACTAACAGACACCTGCGCCCTGGGAGAGTGCGCCGAGCTCCCTAAGGGCTGCAGCGCGCACAGCGGGGCGCGGAGCAGCTCGGAGGGGCTCGGGCGGCGGCTCCGCGGAGGGGGCTGCGGGGTGGGAGCAGCTCGGAGGGGCTTGGGCGGCGGCTCCGCGGAGGGGGGCTGAGGGGCGGGAGCAGCTGGGGGGGGGCTCAGGCGGCGGCTCCGCGGAGGGGGGCTGCGCGGCCGGGAGCAGCCCGGAGGGGCTCGGGCAGAGGAAGAGGCTCGGTGCACAGGGGGCTGCGCGGTTCCAGGAGCAGCTCGGAGGGGGCTCGGGGCAAGCGGCTCCGCGGAGGGGGCTGTGGGGCCTGGAGTAGCTCGGAGGCGGCTCCCGCATAGGAAGAGACTCCGTGCGGAGGGGGCTGAGCGGCTCCGGGAGTAGCTCGGCTGGGCTCCGGCGGCGGCTCTGCGGAGGGGGCTGTGCAGCCCGGGAGCAGCTCGGAGGGGCTCCGGCAGAGGAAGAGGCTCCACGCGGAGTGGGCTGCGTGGCTCCGGGAGCAGCTCAGAGGGGCTCGGGGGCCGGCTCAGCAGAGGGGGCTGCACGGCCGGGAGCGCGAATCCAACAGCGCAGGCCCGGGAGCACAGGGCGCCGGGACACAGCCCAGGATCCGACATCCCCCCGAGACAGGCAGAGGCCAGGAGGGACCAGGACCGCAAGGACGCTCCTGCCCCGAGCTGAGCAGATCAGCGGCCCCGCCCCCGAAGGCTCCAGGCGCTGCAGACGGAGAGCTCCAGAGTTACTGCAGGAGCTGAATCCAGGGCTCGAGAGCTGGCCGCCGCCACTGGGGTTGTTCCTCCTGGGGCCTCACGGGGAAAACAACCCCCACTAAGCCCATGCACCAAGCAGGGGGCAGAGCAGCTCCCCCAATTGCTAACACCTGAAAATCAGCACAACAGGCCCCTCCCCCAGAAGACCAGCTAGACAGACAATTCCAGGGGAAGTCCAAGGGACTTAAAGTATACAGAATCAGAAGATACTCCCCCGTGGTTTGTTTTTTGTTTTTGTTTTTTATTTTTGATTTCTCTTTGCTTTCCCCACCCTTTTTCCCCTTTCTTTCTTATCTTTCTCTTTTTGCTTCTCTTTTTCCTTTTTTCTTCCTTCTTTCATTTTTCGTTTCTCTTTTCTTTCCTTCTTTCTCTCCTCTCTTTTTCTCCTTTTCCCAATACAACTTGTTTTGGCCACGTTGCGCTGAGCAAAATGACTAGAAAGACAACCTCACCTCAAAAGAAAGAATCAGAACAGTCCTCTCTCCCACCGATACAAAATTTGGATTACAATTCAATGTCAGAAAGCCATTCAGAAGCACATTATAAAGTAACTGGATGGCTATAGAAAAAAGCATAAAGGACTCAAGAGACTTCATGACTGCAGAATTTAGATCTAATCAGGCAGAAATTAAAAATCAATTGAAGGAGATGCAATCCAAACTACAAGTCCTAACGATGAGGGTTAACGAGGTGGAAGAACGAGTGAGTGACATAGAAGAGAAGTTGATGGCAAAGAGGGAAACTGAGGAAAAAAGAGACAAACAATTAAAAACCATGAGGATAGATTAAGGGAAATAAACGACAGCCTGAGGAAAGAAAAACCTACGTTTAATTAGGGGTTCCTGAGGGCACCGAAAAGGGCCAGAGGGCCAGAATATGTATTTCAACAAATCATAGCTGAAAACTTTCCTAATCTGGGAAGGGAAACAGCATTCAGATCCAGGAAATAGAGAGATCCCCCCCCCCAAAAATCAATAAAACCGTTCACAACACCTCGACATTTAATAGTGAAGCTTGCAAATTCCAAAGATAAAGAGAAGATCCTTAAAGCAGCAGAGACAAGAATCCCTGACTTTTATGGGGAGGACTATTAGGGGTAACAGCGACCTCCTCCACAGAGACCTGGCAGGCCAGAAAGGGCTGCAGGATATATTCAGGTCCTAAATGAGAAAAAACGTGCAACCAAGAATACTTTATCCAGCAAGGGCTCTCATTCAGAATGGAAGGAGAGATAAAGAGCTTCCAAGACAGCAGGAACTGAAAGAATATGTGGACCTCCAAACCAGCTCTGCAAGAAATTTTAAGGGGGGACTCTTAAAATTCCCCTTTAAGAAGAGTCCAGTGGAACAATCCACGTAAACAAGGACTGAATAGATATCATGATGACACTAAACTCGTATCTTTCAATAGTAACTCTCAACAGAACGTGCTTAATGACCGCATCAAAGGCTCAGGGTTTCCAGATTGGATAAAAAAGCAGGACCCATCTATTTTCTGTCTACAAGAGACCTCATCTTAGACAGAGTGACACCAACAGCCTGAAATAAAAGGTTGGAGAACCATTTACCATCAAATGGTCCCTCCAAAGAAAGCAGGGGTAGCCATCCTTAGATCAGATAAACTAAATTTACCCCCAAGACTGTAGGAGAGATGAAGAGGGACACTATCTCATACTTAAAGGAGGTATCCAACAAGAGGACTTAACATCCTCCATATATATGCCCCGATGTGGGAGCTGCCAAATATATCAATTAATAACCAAAGTTAAGCATAATTAGATAATAATACACTTATACTTGGTGACTTCCATCTAGCGCTTTCTACACTCGATAGGTCTTCTAAACACAACATCTCCAAAGAAACGAGAGCTTTAAATGATACACTGCACCAGATGGATTTCAACAGATAGCTACAGAAACTTTGACAATCCAAAGGCAACTGAATACACATTCTTCTCAAGTGCACACGGACTTTCTACGCAGAAATGACCCACATACTGGGTCACAATCGGGTCTGAACCGATACCAAAAGATTGGGATCGTCCCCTGCATATTCTCAGACCATAATGCCTTGAAGTTAGAACTAAATCACAACGAGAAGTTTGGAAGGACTTCAAAAACGTGGAGGTTAAAGACCGTGCTGCTAAAAGATGAAAGGGTCAACCAGGAAATTAAGGAAAAAATTAAAAAGATTCATGGAAACTAATGAGAATGAAGATACAGCCCATTCAAAATTTTTGGGATGCAGAAAAAGCAGTCCAAAGGGGGGAAATACATCGCCATACAAGCATCCATTCAAAGACTGGAAAGAACTCAAATACAAAAGCTAACCTTACCCAAAAAGGAGCTAGAAAAAAAGCAGCAAATAGATCCTACACCCAGCAGAAGAGACTTGATTAGATTCGAGCAGAACTCAACAAAATCGAGACCAGAAGAAACTGTGGAACAGATCAAGAAAACCAGGAGTTGGTTCTTTGAAAGAATTAATAAGATAGATAAACCATTAGCCAGCCTTATTAAAAAGAAGAAAGAGAAGACTCAAATTAATAAAATCATGAATGAGAAGGAGAGATCACTACCAACACGAAGGAAATACAAACGATTTTAAACATGAACAGCTATACGCCAATAAATTAGGCAATCTAGAAGAAATGGACGCATTCCTGGAAAGCCACAAACTACCAAAACGGGACAGGAAGAAATAGAAAACCTGAACAGGACAATAACCAGGGAGCAAATTGAAGCAGTCATCAAAAACCTCCCACGACACAAGAGTCCAGGGCCAGATGGCTTCCCAGGGAATTCTATGAACGTTTTTAAAGACAGAAACCATACCTATTCTACTAAAGCTGTTTGGAAGATAGAAAGAGATGGAGTATTTCCAAATTCGTTCTATGAGGCCAGCATCACCTGAATTCCAAACCAGACAAAGACCCCACCAAAGAGGAGAATTACAGACCAATATCCCTGATGAACATGGATGCAAAAATTCTCACCAGATACTGCCAATAGGATCCAACAGTACATTAAGAAGATTATTCACCATGACCAAGTAGGATTTATCCCCGGGACACAAGGCTGGTTCAACACCCGTAAAACAATCATGCTGATTCGTCATATCAGCAAGAGAAAACCAAGAACCATAGGATCCTCTCATTAGATGCAGAGAAAGCATTTGACAAATACAGCATCCATTCCTGATCAACTAACTCTTCAGAGTGTAGGGATAGAGGGAACATTCCTCGACATCTTAAAAGCCATCTACGAGAGCCTACAGCAAATATCGTTCTCAATGGAGAAGCACTGGGAGCCTTTCCCCTAAGATCAAGGAACAAGACAGGGATGTCCCTCTCACCACTGCGATTCAACATAGAACTGGAAAGTCCTAGCCTCAGCAATCAGACACAAAAAGACATTAAAGGCATTCAAATTGGCCAAAGAAGAGTCAAACTCTCCCTTACTTCGCGATACATGATACTACTACATAGAAAACCCAAAAGCCTCCACCCCAGGATTGCTAGAACTCATACGGCAATTTGGCAGCGTCGCAGGATACAAAATCAATGCCCAGAAATCAATGGCATTTCTATACACTAACAATGAGACTGAAGAAAGAGAAATTAAGGAGTCAATCCCATTTACAATTGCACCCAAAAGCATAAGATACCTAGGAATAAACCTAACCAAAGAGGTAAAGGATCTCTACCCTAAAAACTATAGAACACTTCTGAAAGAAATTGAGGAAGACACAAAGAGATGGAAAAATATTCCATGCTCATGGATTGGCAGAATTAATATGGTGAAAATATCAACGTTACCCAGGGCAATTTACAGGTTTAATGCAATCCCTATCAAAATGCCATGGTCTTTCTTCAGAAAGTTAGAACAAATTATTTTAAGATTTGTGTGGAATCAGAAAAGACCCCGAATAGCCAGGGGAATATTCAAAAAGAAAACCATATCTGGGGGCATCCCAATGCCAGATTTCAGGTTGTACTACAAAGCTGTGGTCATCAAGACAGTGTGGTACTGGCACAAAAACAGACACACAGATCAATGGAACAGAATAGAGAACCCAGAAGTGGACCCTGAACTTTATGGTCAACTAATATTCGATAAAGGAGGAAAGACTATCCATTGGAAGAAAGACAGTCTCTTCAATAAATGGTGCTGGGATAATTGGACATCCACATGCAGAAGAATGAAACTAGACCACTCTCTTGCACCATACACAAAGATAAACTCAAAATGGATGAAAGATCTAAATGTGAGACAAGAGTCCATCAAAATCCTAGAAGAGAACACAGGCAACACCCTTTTTGAACTCGGCCACAGTAACTTCTTGCAAGATACATCCACGAAGGCAAAAGAAACAAAAGCAAAAATGAACTATTGGGACTTCATCAAGATAAGAAGCTTTTGCACAGCAAAGGATACAGTCAACAAAACTGAAAGACAACCTACAGAATGGGAGAAGATATTTGCTAATGACGTATCAGATAAAGGGCTAGTTTCCAAGATCTATAAAGAACTTAGTAAACTCAACACCAAAGAAACAAACAATCCAATCATGAAGTGGGCAAAAAAACATGAAGGGAAATCTCACAGAGGAAGACCTAGACATGGCCAACATTCACATGAGAAAATGCTCTGCATCACTTGCCATCAGGGAAATACAAATCAAAACCACAATGAGGTACCACCTCACCCCAGTGAGAATGGGGAACATTAACAAGGCAGGAAACCACAAATGTTGGAGAGGATGCGGAGAAAAGGGAACCCTCTTGCACTGTTGGTGGGAATGTGAACTGGTGCAGCCACTCTGGAAAACTGTGTGGAGGTTCCTCAAAGAGTTAAAAATAGACCTGCCCTACAACACAGCAATTGCACTGTTGGGGATTTACCCAAATTCAGATGCAATGAAACGCTGGGACACCTGCACCCCGATGTTTATAGCAGCAATGTCCACAATAGCCAAACTGTGGAAGGAGCCTCGGTGTCCTTTGAACGATGAATGGATAAAGAAGATGTGGTTTATGTATACAATGGAATATTACCCAGCTATTAGAAACAACAAATACCCACTATTTGCTTCAACGTGGATGGGACTGGAAGGTATTATGCTGAGTGAAGTAAGTCGATCGCAGAAGGACAAACATTGCATGTTCTCATTCATTTGGGGAATATAAATAATAGTGAAAGTAGTGAAAGTAAATAAGGGAAGGGAGAAGAAATGTGTGGGAAATATCAGAAGGAGACAGAACATAAAGACTCCTAACTCTGGGAAACGAACTAGGGGTGATGGAAGGGGGGAGGGCGGGGGGGGTGAATGGGTGACGGGCACTGAGGGGGCACTTGACGGGATGAGCACTGGTTGTTATTCTGGATGTTGGCAAATTGAACACCAATAAAAAATAAATTTATTATAAAAAAGAAAAAGAAACACTGGGACACCTGTACCCCGATGTTTATAGCAGCAATGTCCACAATAGCCAAACTATGAAAGGAGCCTCGGTGTTCATCAATACCTGGAAGGTATTATGCTGAGTGTAATAAGTCTATCAGAAAAGGACAAACATTATGTGGTCTCTTTCATTTGGGGAATATCAAAATTAGTATAAGGGAATAAAGGGGAAAGGAGAAAAAATGAGTGGGAAATACCAGAAAGGGAGACAGAACATGAGAGACTCCTAACTCTGGGAAATGAACAAGGGGTTGTGGAAAGGGAGGTGCGGGGTGGGGTTGCGGTGACTGGGTGATGGGAATTGAGGGGGGCACTTGGCGAGATGAGCACTGGGTGTTATGCTACGTGTTGGCAAATTGAACTCCAATAAAAAAATATTTAAAAGAAGAAAAATGTAAACTGAAATTGTTTATGTGAACGGAGTTAACATTAACTGAGATATACTCACTAATTGATTATAGCAACAGAAGTGAAACTGGAGGAATATGAAAGTGATGAAAATATCAGAAGAAAGTACCCAACTTAACTTTGAATTAGTAAAAGTGGGTAAAAAGAACAGAGTTTGTGATTTATACAGTCAAACCATCTGACCTCCCTCTGCCCTGTTCACCAGCTCCAATAAACCCTCCCTGATCCTACTTCTACTCTTTCCAATTTAAAGTGATCCTTGCCTCTTCTTTGGTGGGGAGGGTGTGTTAAATATATTTTAAGTTATTATTTTCATTCCTGTTAGTTAACATATAGTGTAGTATTTAAATTCTAGTATACAATATAGTGATTCAACACCTCCATACCACACTCAGTGCTCATCAAAAGTGCCTTTCTTAACCCCATCACCTATTTTACCCATCTCCCCACCTACCTCCCATCTGGTGACCATCCGTGTTTTCTCTATAGTTAAGAATCTGTTTCTTGGTTGCCTCTCTTTTCCCCACACAATGTTCATTTGTTTTGTTTCTTAAATTCCACATGAGTGAAATCATATGGTAATTGTCTTTCTCTGACTGACTTATTTTGCTTAACATTATACTCTCTCTAGTTTCATTCATGTCATTACAAATGGCAAGATTTCATTCTTTTTTATGCCTGAGTAATATTCCATGTGTATATATGCCACATCTTCTTTATCCATTCATCAGTCAATGGCTGTTTCCATAATTCAGCTATTGTATATATACAATGCTGCTATAAACACTAGGGTGCATGTATCCTTTCAAAATAGCATTTTTGTATTATTTGTGTAAATACCTAGTAGTGCAATTGCTGGATTGTAGGAGAGTTCTACTTACAAAGGCTCAAATCCTTCTGTAAAAACTCTCAAACTCTCAAATCCCCAAACCTGTGCCTCCTATATCATCCCCATCTCAGTTACGTCAACTCCTATATACTTCTAGTTGTCAATACGTCTAGTTGTTCAGGCCAAAAACCTTAAAGTCATCTTTGACTATTTATCTCACACCATACTATCTGACTTACCAACAAATCCTGTCAGCTCTATCTTCAGAGTATCTCTGGAATCTGGCCACCTCTCACCTCCTCCATGGCCACCCCTCTAGTCCAAGTCACCATTACCTCTCTCCTAGATTATTGTTAGAGCATCCAAACCGGTCACTCTGCTTCTGTTTTACTTCCCAACATACCCTCCTCACAACAGCCCAAAAGATTTTTCTTAAAATATTATGGCAGATCATGTCACTTGTCTGCTGCTCAGTCCAGCAGCTTCCTCTCTGGCTCGGGGTCAAACTCCAGGCCTTTACAATGCTGTAGGAGACTCACTACATCATGGACTCTGGGAAGCTCTTGAACTTATCTCCTCCCACTCTCACCTGCACTCCCTCTTCTTCAGTCCCACTAGCCTCACTACTTTTGCTATAACATATCAGATGCCCTTCTTTCTGCAGGGCCTTTGTCTGGAACCTTCTATAATATATTTGCATGTGTTTTTCCCCAAAACGATGTCTTGATCCAGTTTTGAGGCCTTGGTTACAGGCCAGTCAGTTCCCTTTCTTGAGCAGCTGATTAAGTCTGTACTGCAACTACTTTTAATATCGTGCTGTCATACTCCAGGCTACCTGTCCTAATAATCCTGGGGCCAGATACCAGACAATTAGGGATAGCCTTTATGTCCTGGAACCCAGGAAATTGTGTACTTTATCAAATCCACAGAGATCCCACAAAATCTAGCTAACCTACCCAATTGCCATGTATGACTGCCGCCTAAAGCTCCAGCTTGCTGTTACCCTGTCTCTGACTACCCTCCTTCACCACTGTGTGGTTTCTGCCTGACAGTGTTCTATTATTTGGAGATATAAGTAACAGAGTTCTGCCTTTCATCTATCTGAGTGTCCCACCATCAAAAGAATCTTTAAATCTTATTAAAACACTCTCTTCCCTGGGAAAAGTTCGTGGCTTGCTCTCTTAACACTCTCAGGTGATTGACCAACCATTTCATACCAAGGTTCCCTGACTGACTGCCTATGAAAATCTGTAGCTCCTAGGCCTGGCACTCCATATTCCTCTCTGCCTTACCTTTCTTCACCACTTGCCAGGTATCATATACTTACTGTGTCAATTGTTTGCTCCCACTCATTTTTAAAATTTAAATTCAAGTAGCCAACATATAGTACATCATTAGTTTCAGATGTAGTGTTCAATAATTCATCAGTTGCATATAACATCTAGTGCTCATCACATCACATGTCCTCCTTAATGCCCATTCAAATAGCACCTCTATGAGGGCAGAAGTTTTTGACCCATAGCAGGTGTTAAATAAATAGTTGTTGAATAAATGAGTGGATGCATGAGTAAACAAAATGCTAAGAGTAAACTACAGAAGTAGCAGAGATACTTAAGTCTTAAATGAGCTATGACTGCAACACACACACACACACACACACACACACACACACACACACAGTCATTAATTTCCCAACAAAAACAAGCCTCCAAGGGCTTTTTAAGCCATGCATGAAACAAGTCATTTAAAGCCCCTCTAGTAAAAGGTCCCTGTAGTTCACATAGTTGCTCACCAGATATCCTATTTGCTCCTTTACCTTTCCCAGTCCCTCCCTCCCCTGCTTGACCCATGCAGTTAGGAAGAGCTATATGATCAGTGCTGGCCTGGGGGACATAAATGTTTTTTTTTTTTAATTATTTATTTATGATAGTCACAGAGAGAGAGAGAGAGAGAGAGGCAGAGACACAGGCAGAGGGAGAAGCAGGCTCCATGCACCGGGAGCCCGACGTGGGATTCGATCCCAGGTCTCCAGGATCGCGCCCTGGGCCAAAGGCAGGCGCCAAACCGCTGCGCCAGCCAGGGATCCCCAAATGCTTTGTTCTTTGAGTATGAGGAGGTCATGAGTTCCAGAGGATGAAGCTACAAAGTACATGGAGCCCTCCATTAACCAGAGCCTCTGTTGACCTGTGATGAACATCAAGCATGGGCTTTAGAAGGTAAGGTTTTGTGATGAAAAACCACTGGGATTGGAGGCTGTCAGTTTTGTTGCATAACCTGTCCTATCCCGAACAATCTGCATAGTCTGTTGTTAGGCATATGGTCTAATGGAGCTGCTGATTTCTATGTACATTATATGAATATCTATGGGTGGCATCATTTGTGTGGTGTTAATAGAAATTATGTTTTGGTTCAAAATGGCTCCTTTTTTCACTTGGGAGGCATGCAATGGTGCTTAAGAGTCCAGTCTCTGGCACCAGACTGCCTGGGATTCTGTTCTTGCTTTTCCATTTATAGTTTCACTCTCTGGCCTCCTTATTCTACTTGAATAATGGTAATGATAATGAAATCTAGGTTGATAAGAATTAAGAGTTAAAACACGTACCTTATATATTTGGACAAGAATGTGATGCAAATCTCCTTCTGAACCTGATACTTATTGTTACTTGCAGATCATTCTCCTCCTCTCTTCCATAGAAACACCAAACTTTGACCATCCTCTCATCAGACTCTACTAGCTTCTACCCTTCCCTGCTGCAGGAGATTGACTAACTCCAGGTCAGTATCCTTGCAGACTATAGCTCCTGGATGAATGTTTGATCTCCTCTTCAAGCCATGAAGGGGGATGGCTCTTTCCTTCTATCTTCTGTTTATCTTTCCTCTTACTTTCCTACCCCTGAAGTGTGATGGTTCCCAGAGTTTCCTTCTCTATCCTGTGTTCACTTCACACTACGGTCTCCTGAATAATCATATTGGGTTCGATTACGACATTTAACAATATCTTCCAAATCTCTCCTCTAGCTTCTACCTCTCTCCCAAGCTTCAATACAATTTCTAAGACTACTGAAAATTCCATGAACATCTTGCTTCAGCGTGTCCAAAATCAAACATTATTTCCCTTACTATTCTTTTTTAAGATTGTATTTATTTATTCATGAGAGATACAGAGAGAGAGGCAGAGACATAGGCTGAAGGAGAAGCAGGCTCCCTGTGGGGAACCCGATGCCAGACTCAATCCTAGGACCCCAGGATCACAACCTGAGCTGAAGGCAGATACCCAACCACTGAGCCACTTGGGTGTCTCTTCCCTTACTATTCTGAAATACCTTCGGAAAAAGTAAACCCTTCAACTCCATCTCTTCTTTGCATGCTTTGCAACTGTGCATCTTCATTACTGGGACTGCTTTAATTTAACTTTAATCCAACAAATATGTAATAAGCATCCATAAAGTGTCAAACTCCATCCAATTCAGTCCCAAATCTATACTGGCTGCTCTTGTATACCTGGCCCAGGAGAACAAAAATGAGAAATAAATAGCCCTGCTCCATCTAGGGTGCGTGCGTGTGTGTGTTTGTGTGAGAGAGAGGGAGAGAGACAGAGAGAAAGAGAGAGAGAAAGCATATATACACAAGTTACTATAGTACAGTGCTGAGTTAAATGCTCTGACAAATTGAGGGGGTGAATCTACTGGGGGAGAGAGATCAGTGGATCAGAAAAAAGCTTCACAGATGAAATAACATCTGGATTGGGTCTAGAAGGATAGATA